>NW_007377548.1:0-63369 GCF_000475195.1 Diaphorina citri | reverse complement strand
AGTCCCTAGACCCTAGATGCTCAAAAAAGTCTCAAGAGACCTTCAAAAGTCCCTAAATCTAGGGTCAAAATCCCCGATCTGGTCACACTGAGATAAACAAATAAACATAAACGACTTCTGTGATGTTAGTGCTGTCTCATTTTAACAAATGTGAAGTTAGCGCCTTCTCGCTTATGAAAATGGCCGGCAAGATAACGGCAAGACAAAAATGTACTATCTCTTGCTTGCTAACCTCCTTGATCCCAAACAACCAAAATTTTGATCAAAGTTCAATGACCTTTTGAAAACCAGTTGACCTTGACCCATATTTTTGGAAGAGATCTTCATGGACGAATCCATTGAATTTTGAGATCGTTGCATATTGCATACCTAAATACAGGGCGATAATACTTTTTGCTTCTTTCTTCGCCTTTTCCCGTGTACAGACGAGGTCGGCGTTTTTCGCCAGCCTCTCATTCAGCCCTAACTGGAGATTGGCCCGGGCGGTGGGCGGACATTGGACATTTGGTTTTGGCTAGAAATTTCACAAGTGGATGCCCTTCGCACTCAACCATTGCTTTTTTTAGCAAGGGAAATTCAGGCTGGTATACTCCTTGCTTAAAGTCACCCAGCCAGACTAAGCTATACGTCCTATGACAATAATGAAAGACACTTTACAATCGTTTTCAAATGACTTAAATTATTATTTGATAGTTTTATTTTATTGATTGACTTATTCTAGTATACCTACAAGGGGGAAAAATACAAATATCACGAAAACAACCACAAAATTACAAATAAACAAAAAACAAAAGTACATGAAGTAAAAATCTAGATGGTTGGACAAATCAAAAAATAATTCTACTGATTATAATAATATTTTATGTTGGGTAAATATATTGTAATTCGTAAGACTGGTTCCTTATTTTAATCCTTTTCTTGTGGTGTGTGAAATAACATACTCCATTATTATAGGTAGGTACCTAGCACTACTATTCTCTCGTCCTTAGAGAGAATAAATAGTGCGGACATTGTAGAAAAATACGAACCACGGTTTTTTTTTTTTCAAAAATCCTTGGTCCAGAAAGCAAAAGAAATGCTTTAAAATAAAGAGGTACACTTGAATATTTTATGTACAAAGAAATGAAATCTTCAAAACAGGTATAAATAAATAAAAAATCTCTTCTCTTTCTATTGCAAAATGAGGAGGTAATGACTTATTTCAATCACGCTAAATTTCTAATGAGTTGGTAAACTATACATAAATGACTGGTGTTTGAAATTTAACCACAGTAGAATTTACTATGAAAAAATTATTTCTCGAAACTTTAACGTAACGAATTTAAACTTTTAAAGATGTATACTTTGTAAACTGAAGTAGGTATGCCGCTTTGATTTGAAAAAAAAGTGCAACACTTTAATTATTTCTGTATTCTCTTTTTATCACCCACTGAAGTTAAACTACCAACACCACAAATCATGAACGGAAAAAATAATTTGAAAGGGTAAGTAAACATAAGATAAAAGTATAAATTAAATCTCTAAAAAAATGACTCAACTAACTTGAAAAATACTGAACACGGAAATTACACCTAACATAACACGTCACTATTAAATATAATTCCAACTTTTATTTTATTGTTATTTATTTTATTCATTTTTCATGTGAAAATTTTATCTCAGCAAATCGAGGCCCGTGATCGCAATAAAACGTACTTGTATGACCCGACCAATGGTCGTAATACCTAAGCTTAAACCGGCCTCAAGGTGGCAATTTCAAGCAATAGGTACTCTTTTATTGCAACCACGTTCCTTCCCAAGACTATCGCTTTCAAATATATGTAACTAAATACCCATAAGACAATCGCTTTCAAATATCATTATAGGTAGGTAATTTGTGTAACTAAATACCCACGAGTAAATCTTCAAAAGCCTTTAAACTTGATTTCCACACCTAGAATTGAAAACAATACGAACTTATTATGAAAAAGAGTCCTAACTGTTGGCTGCGTTTGAGCCCTATTCAGGAAGTTTAGAACACTGAGAATTCATACTTTCAAACTCAAAATTAGGTTCTCGTACTTTGTACTGACCAAAATACTCAGTCTAATAATGCTAAAGGCCATAGATTGATAATTTTTAAAACAATTCTAAAGAATAATATTAGAATCTGATTAGACTAGAGCTAAAAGTACATAACAGAGGATATTAAAATAAGCGCAGTGGTTCAAGTACAAGCTCAAGCGACTATTAATTGGCTTAAGTAATGTAATAATCTCTATGTATGTGGTTAGATTGATTCCGAATTTTTTCAACATTTCTGGTAATGAAAAATTCGAACGTAATATAATTAAAAGTCCTTTGACGTCGTAATAATCATAATAGTGCTTATTTATACTGCTCGCATAGGACTGAAAAGTCCCTTTACTCCAGCAGTAGGCTAGTACTATTATTGTGGTCAAATTCAATAGTGCTTGTTTATACTGCTCGCATAGAACTGAAAAGTCCCTTTACTCCAGCAGTAGGCTACTACTATTATTGTCGTCAAATTCTCAAATTATATTGAGGATAAATTTCCATACCTCGGCTGGGATTGAACCCACGCCCTCCTGTTTACCAGGTAAGCGCCTTGACCACTACACCACCGAGGTAGGTATAAATGAATACGCATGTAGGTATAAGGTAGGTATAAATGAATCGTAATGAATACGCATCTAATTGAACCGCGGCCTGTGGAAAAAAAGAACTCCTTTTATGCTCTCCCTCTCTCTTTCCATCTCTCTCTCCTCGGGAAACAAAGTCACTCCCTCATTAAAAAAAAAAATCAATCAGTAATCAATCTGACCACTTGACTCCTTTTTCTCTCTGAATTGTTGCGCCCCATACCTTAGGTTCAATGGTCCCTTGATAATTAATAGTAGGTTCCTCTTGACCAACAAAAAATATCCTTTGAGGAATTGGCACACACACCCACCATTAGGCTCTTCATAGAGTAAACCGACTAGCTTCGTATAAAGCTAACGAAACCCTTGTATATAAACTAATCTTACAGTTTGGAGTCAACAATGATTTCATCACCATTGTGCTAATATTTAACTGTAGCAGTGTTTACCAGGGTACTTCATTTCCTCAGGTCCCAGAATGTCTCCTGGTCACAGTAGAACAGTCGCATTTTGGACACCGGGGATTTTGAGAAAGCTTCCAGTTTTTGTTTCCAATCCCTGAACGGTTTTGTATACATCGATGTTTCGTTTTGTAGATGTAGGTTGCCGGCATGCTGATTGGTCACTTTAACGTGGCGCCCTCGGGTTTCAAGGTCTATGTTGACAAGGGGATCCAGTTTACCGTGAACTGACAGGAGATCCAAATATCTGGAAAACGGACAGTGAGAATAAGTATAATTTCATCACTTTGTACTCTAAATACAAATAACAATGAACGAAAGCGGAGTGCACACCTCGTATTCCAAGCCAACAGAGCCGAAAAAACTTTGACTCTGGCGAAAATCGAAGCCCGCGGACACCTCGCGCGCGGCGTGAAAGCCTATTCGCACTAATATACCGTTCGGCCACTGTATTTCAAGGTTCATTTATGGGACTCTTGCTTTTTTTCTCCGATCTTTTATGTGTTATACCATACTTAATTAAATGCTTGTCACAAAATGATTATCCCCATTTTGTCCTTCCCTCTAACACTTAATTAAATTTTATGTTTTGGAGCTTGGACTGTAAGAGATCAACCTAAATTTGTAGAAGCTTGACCCAACTTTTAGGACTGTTTGTCCCTAAAAGCTAAGGCGCTTAGAGGAATTATTTAATGTAAGAAATTGGCTTTTTTTAATACAAACCAGTTCATTTATTTTTTTTTAAAGGAAAATTTTTTTTAAGTTTCATTTGGTGGATCTTACCTCTCGCGGTCTATCACTCCTCCGCCCTGTCCATATAGTATCGAATGAAAAGCCCCCGTTGCGTGCCATCCTCTCCTCTCCAGTGTTGCGATATGGTGCCTCCTCCATTCAATGGTGTCACGTTGGGTAGGACGCGCGATCCAGCAACTGTCCGCCTTTCGTGTTCCGTGTACTCTCGGGGCCAACTGAAATTCAAATCCATTGTTTCTTTTTTTTTTTGAGAGTTGACAGAGGGACTGTAAACTGCTATGGTCTTATCGTCCCGAATCGAAGATAGAAGGAAGACAGGATAGGGAGAAAGCCCAGCCGTTCACGAGGAACAGAACATTATCCCATCGAGGTAGCAATACGTGCTGACGCAGTTGGAATCGAAGCCTCGACTAGCGCTTACAGTACGCAGACGATGCATTCTAATCATATTGTTAGGTTGATAGGCTGGCATTATCTCTAATCAAGTATGTATTACAATCATAGTTTATCAATCTCGTAGTAATGAGGAAGTGTACCATTTATTTGGCATCAATTATAATTCGCCATGTGGCTAATCGTTTTCAATGATGGCTAACAGCTATTCAACCATTTATTAGTACCTAAATAACATGCGTTTTTTAGTTCCGTCCTTCCTTCTATTACTTCGATTCATAATAGTAATAAACGAGGTATAAGTGGACGGACTATTGTATTCGCGTTCGGTGTCGTCTGTCTGTCTGTCGGTTCTGTCGTCGGTCTGTCTGTCTGTTCCCATAGAAGGACTTATCCAAACCTGGTCGACCTAGGTATATATCAAATTAAAGGTCTTTTTACCAGGAACACGAAAGTGGTGGTGCAAATTTTGTCCAGAAAACCATAAAGCCAAGAAACCAAAAAAACTGGTTTTTGGGGGATTTTATTCACATTTTCTCTCACAAATGAGCTCTGATCTCGAAATTTGTCGCGATGACCTATGAACTCAAAGCGAGAAAGTTTTAGGTAACACTTCAGTCGATCATTTAAGACCGGTTTTAGCGTTACCTATGTTAAGCTACGCCGAGCAAGGCCAATAAATGGATGGGTGACTTGAGCCTTATATTGGGAATAAAGGGAGAACGGGCTCTAGTCTTGATTTTAAATCATTACATGAAAGTAAAATCAAAAAATCAAATCAAGAATGATAATAAACTGAATAATAAACAAATTAGGTAGGTACATAGGTATTAGGTACTGATTTTCTCTAATCACGATTGAATAAACTACGGGCTGAAAAATTCCCGGAGGGACGGACCCAGCTTGTTGTGTTATTATATCACAACTTTGGTGCTAACTGCAGCATTGTAGGATTTTCCCAATATCTCAATAATCCTACCATCCAATGTTTACCTACCATACTGGCACCAATCGCTATGCGCATTTATATTATACATAGCTACTCATTTTCCTCGCGAGGCTGAGTGGACTCCGCAACAGCCAGTCACGGGATCGATCATTTGCATGATAGACATTTTTTGACCCCGCCGGGAATCGGGTCTCCAACGTGCAAGGCGAGCCCAGTGACCACTACGCCATGGGAGCTGACAACCTTGCTTACATTAAAAATTAGATTTATCCACTCACCTCAAACAGGGGACATCCGATAATTCGCAACCACTTTAGGGCAGGAAACCGGGACAGGCGTTCTATATCATCCCACGCATCCAGCAGGGTATTATTCAAATTGAGAAACTTGAGAAATCGGAACGACGCATGCGCGGACTGGGATTGTACTTCCGAAGATTCAGATTCACTTTCGGAGCGCACGTAGGAAGCACTGGTTGTGGACACATCGGGAGAAGATGGTGGAGAGTAGAAGGGATCGAGCGAACAGAGGGGGCTGTCGGCGAGAACTAGGTATTCTAGGTTGCAGAAGGCACGGCCGAGTTTCATGATCTCTTTCCAGGAGGTGATCGGGTTGCCTGGAATGAAAGAGGGATTTTTAGATGGTTCAAATCAGGATTAAGATAAACCCAGGGGACCTCGAAAAGGATATAGGTACCTATCCGCCAAAAAACTCGATATTGGAAATTATGACCGAAAACGATACTTCCCTATGCTCGGAGCTTAACTCCATACACAAAAAGTCCACTCCGAGAATTAGGTTTATGGGCAAACAGCCCTAAAGGTGGGTTAGGCTTCTACGAATCCCTATGCTATAACTTTGTAAATATGTATGTAAAAGAAATTTACTTTTAGGGGCAAACAGCCCTAAAGGATGGGTTAGGCTTCTACGAATCCCTATGCTATAACTTTGTAAATATGTATGTAAAAGAAATTTACTTTTAAGAATCAATTTAGTACTGTTGGAAATGAAATGAACGCTTCTGACGCTTCAACATTTTGAATTTTAGCTGACTCGAAAGTACATAATTAGGTAGTTTTACTTAGTTTACTTAGTTCTCCAATCAGCTAGTTCACGATTTAGATATTACTTCTTTTCTTTATGTTTGGCAGACAAAGATGCATCCGTTTCTCATAACATTTTGAATTTCAGCTGACTCGAAAGTACATAATTAGGTAGTTCATTACTAAGATTTTACTTAGTTCTCCAATCAGCTAGTTCACGATTTAGATATTACTTCTTTTCTTTATGTTTGGCAGACAAAGATGCATCCGTTTCTCAGAATGATTCCAGAGACAAATCCACGTTTCATCAAAGCATTCGAATCAGAAACAAGCAATTATTTTAATTCTAACGAGGTTCGACTGCAGCCAAGCGAATCCTATGAACAGATTTAACCTTGGGTAGGCAAAATGACTTCATCTTCAGCCGAGATAAATCTAGTGTGATTCCTATTATTTCCTTTTCAATATCGGTTTCCTTTCCAGTTTCTACGTTAATTAAATATTTCTACTGCTTGAACAGACAAAATCATTTGCTTTATTTATTATTTTCCATTTCAATTACCTACAATTGACTAATTCTCGCTGTATAGTCAATGAGGTTTGAGATTCAAGGTGCCTCCGTACTTTCAAGTCGTTATTTCAGTCTCTGACCCTGGGTATAATGGTAATTGAGCTCAACCCCCGTGCATATGTTTTGCATTGAGTAATGCTATTTCAATTAGATGAATCTGGTACAGTAATATTCATGTTTTGATTTATCTCCCGAGTCAATTACACACGATGGTTTTTGGAGTGTTTAACGACTAAGACTTACCACGAGGGAGACAGGGGAATATAGGTAAAGGGAGGAGTAGAGGGAGAGACTGAGGCGAGGGGAGAAGGGAAGGAGAGAAGAGGCGAGGAAAGGATAGAGAGAAGGAGAGGAGAGAGAGAGAAAGAGAGAGTGGAAAGAAGAGGAGAGAGAGAGAGATGCGTTAGGGCCACTCTAAGTATAGAAGAGATTAAAAACCGCGATTCCGAATCTTGGATAATTGATGATTCTCATGAAAAATAAAACTGTCCAAATGTATTTTTTTCGTAAAGATCGTCAAAAATAATAAATAATCCGAAAAGATTGTTTAACGACTAAGTTTTACCACGAGGGAGACAGGGGAATATAGGTAAAGGGAGGAGGAGAGGGAGGGAGAGACTGAGACGAGGGGAGAAGGGAAGGAGAGAAGAGGAGAGAGAAAAGGAGCGAGGGAGAGAGAGAAAGAGTGGAAAGAAGAGAGAGAGAGAGATGCGTTAGGGCCACTCTAAGTACAGAAGAGATTAAAAACCGCGATTCCGAATCTTGGATAATTTTCTTCACCTTTTCCCTTTTATACGGGACCGGTGTTATTCAGCCTTTTCCAGTCATTTCTACTTTGCCATTCGGTCCCTGTGAGCCCTTTTTCCCGTAAGTCTTTTCTCATGTTGCATTTCCACTCACTCCGCATATTTTTTCATTTGTTTAAGTAAATGAAAACAGAGCATGCCGATCGGCAAATGCCAAGTGAGTGGAAACGCACCCTTACGCGATTTTTCCAATTTTATATAGGTAACCGAACATTGTTAACGAACATGTATTTGAACAATAAAATTATTGAACTGAATTTTCTTTTCTTGTCGCTTTTTCTGTGTCTATCGAGGCTCTGTTGTTGTCTCGCTTTCGTAGAAGCCTAACCCATCCTTTAGGTCCCTTTTATACGGGGCCGGTGTTATTCAGCCTTTTCCAGTCATTTCTACTTTGCCATTCGGTCCCTGTGAGCCCTTTTTCCCGTAAGTCTTTTCTCATGTTGCATTTCCACTCACTCGGCATATTTTTTCATTTGTTTAAATGAAAACAGAGCATGCCGATCGGCAAATGCCAAGTGAGTGGAAACGCACCCTTACGCGATCTTTCCAATTTTATATAGGTAACCGAACATTGTTAACGAACATGTATTTGAACAATAAAATTATTGAACTGAATTTTCTTTTCTTGTCACTTTTTCTGCTCTGTTGTTGTCTCGCTTTCGTAGAAGCCTAACCCATCCTTTAGGGCTGTTTGCCCCTAAACCTAAGCTTCGGAATGGGCTTTTTGGGCATATTTTTTCATTTGTTTAAATGAAAACAGAGCATGCCGATCGGCAAATGCCAAGTGAGTGGAAACGCACCCTTACGCGATTTTTCCAATTTTATATAGGTAACCGAACATTGTTAACGAACATGTATTTGAACAATAAAATTATTGAACTGAATTTTCTTTTCTTGTCGCTTTTTCTGTGTCTATCGAGGCTCTGTTGTTGTCTCGCTTTCGTAGAAGCCTAACCCATCCTTTAGGGCTGTTTGCCCCTAAACCTAAGCTTCGGAATGGGCTTTTTGTCAACATTTTGCTTTACTCACCTGTGAAGTGCAACTTCTTCACGGATTCTACCACCAGGGGCTCTTCAGTCTTTTCATCAACAAGATCAACATGAGTGAAATCATTCAGACTCAAGTGCAGCTCTTCCACGCTAAAATAAAATAGATATAAATAAAATAATAGTAATAATAAAAACAAAAAAATAATAAATGAAGTTAACTAGAATTTTTTTAAGAAAATCGTCCTAACCGAAAAGTTTCGTTATAGGCCATTTGTAAACTCCTTAAACGGCTACCTACCTTACTATCAATCAGTGTTAAAGTACCTAATGGAAAAAGAACGTCTGAAATAGTAACTGTTTACTGTTTGTAAATTTCTGCTGCATGTGAAAAATTCAAAGTTCAGCATATACATTTTGTTAGTTGGAAATGAGGCAATTTTAAAATTTTCAGTGAGGCCTACAAATTGTTCATCTAAAAAAAAAAAAAAAAAAAAATTTCAATTGGAATGGGGGAGCTCATAGTTTTCAAGGCTTTCTTTAGTATTATAGTAACAAAAACATAAAAAGAATAAATGAAATGACACATGGGGTATCTTGAACTAGATTCAATTTTCTACACATAAACAACGAAAAAACGCATTTCAAGGTCTTAGGTCATGTGATAGCAAATTCATTAAATTTGAACTCCATATGTTAATATCAGTGGCCCATCTAAGAAACTGATGGAATGCTGAGTGATGGGAAATTAGCAGCACTTGGATTGAGTTCAAATACTGAGTAGGGAAAGATTAGCATTTTTGGATTTTATTCTTATGAAATGTGCTTATTTTGTAAAAGTAGGTTCAATTTCTTCCAAGTAGGTAAAAGTCAGATTAGAATATGCCTTGTTAATACTACCAGTATATGATTGAAAAGTCTCTTTACTCTTGCAGTCTAAAAAAAAAAAAGTTTTATATAATTCAATAACTATGGGAATGTAGGGGTAAAGGGGTATTTTTTTAAGAGGTACCTACTAGGTACAAATTTTTCAACACTGAGGTATTGAGCCATATTATTCTTCTCGATCGAAATAAATGCACCAGCCTACTTAGCTTAGTTGGTAGTGCGTCTGCCTTGTAAGCGCTAGGCCGCGGGTTCGATTCCCGCCCAGGGCGGTACTTTACACTTTGGTTAGACTGTAGCTCATACTTACCTCATTCCAATGTGAAAGACTATTTTGGGCCAAGTCCAACTCGGCTACTCCCTGACATTTTACAGTCAGCTCATTTTCAGCTCCTGTTGAATCTATATCACAGTCATTTAGAACCAGAAGTGACGGAATGCAATTGCGAGGACCTTTTCTTGGGACATATATTGAGACTGGAAGCTGATCAAAGCTGTCCAAATTCAATGCATATTTGGCATCCAATGCTTCTAGCAGAGATGGCATGGTTCATTGGACCTGAGAAACAAAAAAGGGGATAGAATATTAAAATATAAGTAGAACTGTGATGGGTATGAAAAATGAGGGACAAAATATGAAGCAACCTACAACGTAGGTACCTCACAATGAAAAAAAAAAAAATGTAGGGTGTAAGTACCTACTAATTAACACAGAATAGAATTGAATATTCCAGTTACCTACATAAACATAAGGATCTCTTTTTTGAATATATAAAAAAAAAAAAAATCACTTCTCATAATGTAGGTAGGTATGAACTATGTATTATTGGATTCAAAGTCAGTTTGAACTAGATATTTAAATCCCAGCTGAGCTTTGGAAGTTTTCCATGTAGGTAAAGGTCAACTATTATTATATTTTCAGTGCAATTTTTTGGGCTTCCAAAAGGAATTTCTCATCTGAGGAAAATTAGTTAGGGTATTTAAATCCCAGGTGAGCTTTGGAAGTTTTCTATGTAGGTAAAGGTCAACTATTATTATATTTTCAGTGCAATTTTTTGGGCTTCCAAAAGGAATTTCTCATCTGAGGAAAATTAGTTAATAGGTCACTGCTTTATT
The DNA here is from genome assembly GCF_000475195.1 of Diaphorina citri. Lineage (NCBI taxonomy): Eukaryota > Metazoa > Arthropoda > Insecta > Hemiptera > Psyllidae > Diaphorina > Diaphorina citri. The sequence goes on along the minus strand of NW_007377548.1, from coordinate 52,764 downwards.
CTAGAATCTAGCTACTGTAATCCTAGATAAAGTTGAAAGGTACCTACCTCTTTTATCTGGTACCTACTTAGGTAGGTACCTACCTACCAACTTTTTGAGTTTTCACAATGGACCACTTTTATCTCTGAATGGACTAAAAACTAATTCCTAATGATTGGAATAAAATTAGTGGGTCACTGCTTTATTCTAGCTACTGATGTAATCCTAGATAAAGTTGAAAGGTAGGTACCTACCTCTTTATCTGGTACTTAGGTAGGTACCTACCAACTTTTTGAGTTTTCACAATGGACCACTTTTATCTCTGAATGGACTAAAAACTAATTCCTAATGATTGGAATAAAATTAATTCTAGACATGTGAGACAAGCTAATTTTGAGATAGGATACTGAGGTAAGGACCCATTTAAGGTGCCAACGTCAGTGATTTAATGATTTTTCATGTAATAAAGAAATTACGTTTGATTTTTACAGCACAAAGAACTTTATGGAAGAAGCACCTTCATAGGTACCTATTTGTGCATTATTTTAAAGCCAAATCTTACCTGAACACTCAGTAAATTCTAGTAAATTATTAAATTGAAAAGAACTATTGCTCGAAAGCAAAAATCCTAGAACATTTGCACCTTTTCTAGTAAATTTAATAAAAAGTTCAAGATTTTAATCGAGAAATCAGAAAAATGTTTACACTTTTTGAATAAAATCTGAAATGAACACAAAAAGTGTTTATTGTTTTGGAGAGCTTCGGTTATTAAACCGTTAGTAGAGCCACTATCGCAAGGTCATGTTTTGTTATCAAGTGGTTCTCAAAATGAGCGCCCATCGTACCTCTTTTTTTTTGAAGTCGATAAGATACCTACCTAGTTGTTATCTGCTACCTAGGTACTTGTCTTATCATTATCAGGAATTAACTAGGTGTTATTTTCCCTACGAGTAGGTAGGTATTTTTGCGCATTTAGGTACTCCTAATATATACCTATTAGCAAAAAGAATATTTTTGATGTGTCATGATTTTTACCTAGGTACGTTATCTGTTGTTTGTCTGCTACCTAGGTACTTGTCTTATCATTATCAGGAATTAACTAGGTGTTATTTTCCCTACGAGTAGATAGGTATTTTTGCGCATTTAGGTACTCCTAATATATACCTATTAGCAAAAAGAATATTTTTGATGTGTCATGATTTTTACCTAGGTACCTACCTACCGATCAGTAGGTACTATAATCAAAGTATAATAGTATGTAGGTACTAATACGTACTACCTATGTGGCTGTGTAAAATAACATTTGCAAAAACAAAGTGAGGACGAGCAAAGAAAATATTGGCGGTTATCATTCGAACAAAAAGAAATGCCAGACAAGTTTTTATTGTAATTTCAAAATCATTCAAAGAAATGATTCAAGATGCGAAATGCAAAATTCTATTTTTAAAATCGAAATGGCATGTTTTTATGCTAATGCCAAGAAAAAGTTCGTTGAATAAATAAACAAACCAATTCGGTCGGTTTGCAGAACGCCCAGACAAAAAAGTCAGATTCATAATTTCATACTCGTAATTTGCCTACCAACCCAACACCTTGTACCTGCCTGCATTGTCAAAAACATAAATTATCTATATGAAAACCCAGCATGTTTTCCTTACCTATTTCTTAAGTTTTCGCTCAGAAGGTACCCATCTAGAATTCTAGATAGACTTATCTATATGAAAACCCAGCATGTTTTCCTTACCTATTTCTTAAGTTTTCGCTCAGAAGGTACCCATCTAGAATTCTAGATAGACAGGTAGCTAGGTGTGTGTATAGGTAGAAGTTCGGGGCATTTTTTCCCGAAACATCTACATACCTAGTTCAGTTGACTGTGAAAACTGAAAACATCGGCTTATGCTCTCCGCTCCACTCTGTTTTCTAGCCTCAGCTGGAACTTCTCTCTAGTTCAGTTGACTGTGAAAACTGAAAACATCGGCTTATGCTCTCCGCTCCACTCTGTTTTCTAGCCTCAGCTGGAACTTCTCTGGGGCAGATTTTCAATAAAAATTTGACACTTTTCCAACTGATGTGAGTTGCATTTAAAATTAGATTTTTCAAACATGGATATGTGTCGCAATTCTTTTTCTCTACAGTTATATCTGCACTTAAATTATTGAAGCTCAGGTTTAAAAAGTTTAAACCTGGCATAATTTTTAGAATGGTGAAAATCTGAAACAGAATGGAAGGAAAAACTTAATTAGTGCTTGATATTAAGTAGACAATAATATTACCTTCCTTGCATTTTTTACACCAATTTTACTAAATATTATTGGGGTAGGTGACAGTTAATTTGATTATTTACCTTCTTTATTTTAAAATGCTTATAGAAGGTAGTTTGTTCTTTTTCTGATCTCTTTTGGCCTGTATTACTTTACACTTTGGTTAGATTTTCACCAAGTTAACTAAATATTATTGGGGTAGGTGACAGTTAATTTGATTATGTACCTTCTTTATTTTAAAATGCTTATAGAAGGTAGTTTGTTCTTTTTCTGATCTCTTTTGGCCTGTATTACTTTACACTTTGGTTAGACAAAATTGACCATTGCTCCATTCAGTTTACATTGGAGCAATAGTCAATTTTCTAGTGGCCAGTTTGCCGAAAATAAAATACATACATCTTTTGCTGTCCACCCAGGAGGAAGGGAGGTTCATGGTTTGATCAGCTTGGTTTAGAATTTAGATGACTTCATAGACTTATTTTATCCTCCCTCACTTCTACAAGAGGAGAAGGAGGAATATATTTTCTTCAGTCAAAATACAAAGATAACTAAGGAAAGCCATTGAAACAAAGGCAATACATTTTTATATATATATTAAATTTAATCTCTATTCTAAACTTAATAGAGCATAATAGGTAGATATATCTAATTATATTGAGAACAATAAACATCCCATTAAAGGACCTATTTATGTAAACCATCTATTAATGTATAAGTTTGTTATTTTACTTTTGCCTATTGTAACCATTCATTATTAAAGTTTATATATTTCCTTTGTAATCTTTGTAATATATTGCAAATAAAACACATTTACATTTACATAGTTAACCACTCTCAACTTCAAAAAGTTCAACCACATGGTCTTGAGCAATAGGTGGAACACTTTCGAAAAGCGTTGATGTACTACTCTACGTAACGATTGTAGGGGAACTATACCATGCAGTCATAAGTTCATAACAAAAAATAAAAAATACAAAGACATTAAAAAAGAATCAAACACACGACTTTATAACTGTACAATGATTTAATAACTATCAGCAAGACAGAATGTACTGGGTTCTAAAGTTCTATTCTTTATACGATGCGGGCATCATTAGGAATTTTTGTTCCTTGTACGATTATGAGTATGCACCTAAATTGCACATCCAAAATTTGTGTCGACAGAACGTAGATAGAGAAATCAAACTAGGGGCCAATGACAAAGTTGGAAGCAAAAAGTTCCTTATGTAAACTACCTACCAAAATGGACTATATTAGAATGGGTCTTCAATAGAGTGATTCATATTGTAATAGGTAATATGTACCATTAATTGGTACCTAACTAGATGGAAGAATTCCTTTTACATTTACCCACGGAACACAATGAAAAGGTCATTTTCTTTTTCAGGAGCCAAATTTCCCTCATGATCCCATGAAATAACGTTTATTTGTAGTCACTAAATCCGTTGACCTCCATTGCTGGAGCGAGACCTTGTAGGGTCCATTTGTGTACAAAATACAAAGCACGATACAATTGCCACAATGAACAAAAAGTATTGAATAATCTGCAGATAATACGAGACTACGAGAGTATGTGATCTATTCTAGCAGATAGTGGGTACCTAATACGCTGTGTAGGTAATATTCCATTTATGTTATATACGTGAATGAAATAATTTTTCGTAGACACAACATGAATACCTACTCGCAGAACGTTCATATTACAGCGATCTAGTAGTAATCATAGTAAAAAGGGTTATAATCACAATAATAATGAGTTTCATAATAGCTAATCAGAGCGTAAATTGTACACAGACTCTCAGACTTTAGTGACTTCTAAGAGATAAGGACCTTACGTTTGAAAAGTGGACCATTATCCATTAGAATGGATGGACCTTTGGTTTATTACACTAGTATGGTTTATAACACTAGTATATTTACCTACCTATACCTAAGTCTGCTAAAAGGGGGGAAAAACAGATTTTTTTTCAGGCTTGAACTTCAAGTGGTAAGTACAACTTGAGAGTCTAAAGTGGTAAGTAAATCTATCGGTATACTAGTAGAAAAGCATCCATCCCATAACATCTTGAGATTATTAAAGCGTACCTATTTTTAGTCCGTCCTTCCTTTATTATTACTAATAATAAAAGGTATAGTGGACGGACTATTGTATTCGCTTCGGTGTCGTCTGTGAACTTCTCTACTCGCTCTACTCGAAACTTCAATCTCTTGAATTTTTCTCAGGCGAAAACTGAACACACTTCAATCTATTTTTCGTGGCGATCTTTACCAGGCGAAAATGTTTTTCGCGTTCAAATAAGCACAAAGGGGGAACTGAGGAACAAAAACGTTGTCACATTTTTGTACCGGTTCTCGACTTTCCTTTAAAGGAAACTTGCTCCAAAACATTGCCGTGACTTTGTAGATAAGTTCAAAACTCGGATTCAAGATCAGGGTAGGTACCTATCACTCCTAGCAGAGATCGAACTGAAGAATCATTTCCGTAGATTCTCTCTCCTAGAATCCCAGATAGTTCTCCTAGATGAGTTGTTTTATAGAAGGGTTATTTAGAATATTGAAATATTCTAAAATACAGTCAGCTATGGTATCTGCAGTTTACTATCAGGTAGGTAGGTATGTTGACTACCTGTTTGACTAACACTTATTGCTCATTTCCCATTTCCTTTCGTAGATTACCTGGGTCTTTTTGCTCTTTTTTTATCTAAATGGGTACCTGTAGGTACCTAATATCCGTGCCTAAAGTAGAGGTGTTAGATAAAAATTGAAGTTGGAAAAACAAGCATGATAACTAATTAGTACCTACCTACCTAATAGGTCGTACATAAATAGGTACCTATGAAATAGAAAAGTTATTATCAGGTATTTCACCTTTATAACGTCCTGAACATTGGACTTCGAATCTGGAGGTTGGTGGTTCGATTTCAAGTGAATTTAAAGGAAGTTTAAAATTCCTTTTTATATGAGCTCAACAAACTTTCATTGGTATTCTTTATTTTATTCCATCAGCTGTTTGTCTGAGATCTTAAATTTAACATTAGTGAACTTTTATTTAAAATCGTTAGTTGTAAGTTGCGAGTGTTACGACCTAGGTAGAAGTAGGTAGGCTAGGTACCGACCTATGCGTAGTGCTTGATAGACCTATGCTTGAAACGCGCTGTTCACATTATGACGGTGTAAAACACATTTCAAGCGCATTTCATAAGCTTTAATGACGTTAGAACCTGGTTCGACCTTGGCCGTTTTAGACTTCTTTCATTTATCAAGAGTGCCAACGATTTATGCTCATACCATACCGAATTTCATGATCGTACGAAGGACTCTTACCCTACGATTCCTACCTTGCCTACCTCGGTAGTGTAGTGGTAAAGACGCTCGTCTGACAATCAGGAGGGTGTGGGTTGAATAACGGCCGAGGCGAGGTAAGGAATGAGTCCTCAAAATTGCTTGAGATCTGTATTGCAACTAGTAAAAGTAGGGCCATCGGCTATTTATGTCCTATGTCACTGCGACCTGATTAGATCTTTTGTGACTAATTGTTTGAGATAGGTATTAGTACCTAGCTTTCATTTTCAAGGGAAAATCCCTAGTAAAGAGCATCTAAAGCTTTTAATTTAATAATCAATGCCACCTTGATTAATTTTATGAGTTGACTTGAACTCGAATCACCAACTCCCAGATCCGAAGTTCAACGCGTTAACCACCACTGATGTTGATAAACAAACACAAAATCAAGCTCCAGGCTTTGAACTTGATGACTTGACCTGACATACTACTTGGCACCTAGATACCACAAGATTTTGGCACCCTAGGCTGGGTCACAACTGGGATCCTAGTTTTAAATATTCCACGTTCATTTTGTGGGTAAGGAGAACAGAAATTATTGTCACTACCACAACGTAGGTATAGTTGTAGCGTGTTTGAGCCACGCAATATTTTTGTTCACAAAACACTACTTGAACTTTCATTTATCTTGAAGACTTGCCAAAAAATCGATTCAGTTCAACATCCCACGTGTCTGATAAGATAGATATCTTCTACGATAATCTAAAAATCGGAATGCTTTATGAATAATAAATTTTGTGCTGATATCAAGGAACGTTCATCATTTCATGGTTGACAGGTTTATGATCGAACCTCCACAGAAATATTAAGTTTGTGGGTACCTAAACTTAATTCGTACCTACGTATAATACTCCCTACGTATAATACTCATACTTATTGCTATTATCCACATTTACATCAACTTATATTCTGGGTTAGTGGTGTACTAGAATCGGAGGTCAAATAAACATAGAAAGGCGGCAAAATAGGTGAAATATTTACATATCTGACATGTAGAATCTGCCTGTACAGGTAATATAATAATGATAATTCTTGGTACCTAATAGGTAGGTATAGTAATAGTGTGCGTATTTTTTTAGAGACAATCTCTCAAAACACTTTGTTCAGTCAAGAAATGGAGATAAATTCAAGTCATCAGACTCATCAGTGATGAAAATACCTAAGTAGGTAGGTACAGACTACAGATTAAGAACCTAATTTTCCTAACAATAATAGGTTTGTCCAGACTTGGAAATCAGCAACTAGCCAGACGGTCAATAGAAGACTAATTCTGTCGTCGTATAGACTATTAATAGTAGAGTGGTACCTATAGCTTACAGCTGGTGCTAGATAGGTAGGAATAATGTTCCAGATCCAGGTACCTACTACCTAGTGTTGGTCTTTGTTTTACGTAGATTAGGTATCAACATAAACATACTCAAGAATTAAGTCGAATATTTTTTTTGCCACTCTTTGGCCTTTCTTATACTGACCAATCTAATAAATTTAAAACAATAATAACGTCACTTCTGTTCAGTACTTTCTCAAAATGTCCCACGGAAAAACAAGCACCCCAAATTCAAACACAGAATCGAAAAAAAAACTTCGACTTTGCCAAGAATTGAACCAAGGAACTCACGAATCCCACGCGGGCTTAGAGGTTGCTATGTCAACATACATCAACTGATAAGATCGTCTGAACGAAATTATGCTTCATAAGATTATTTTTGCACGTGACATGCATTCCTGTAACCTACCTCTTGTCCTTCTCCTTCTTCTTCTTCTTCTTCTTCTTCTTCTTCTCCTTCTCTTTCTTCTCTTTCTCCTTCTCTTCTCTTCTCCCCTCCTCTCTTCTATACTATTCTACTTCGCTATGACTTTACTATACCTCATTACCTCATACGTCACATGTGCAATCCAAGTACTCGTAAGTATACATCTATCTACCTCATACACCCGTATTATCTCGTGACCTTTCAGAATTTCACGCTAACATCATTGTGTGCTTTTTATAATGAGTTGAAAAAAAGGCAAAAGCGTGGATATCAGTAGAGAATAATACTCGTACGTCACCCGAGTGATGTGTTAACATTAAATTTTTATAATAATAATAATAATAATAATTAAAGGGCGTTTGCAATTTCTATACGCGTGTCTGAGATAATGCAATGCTATTGTTGTAATTGCAAGTCTTCATTATACGAGTATGTATATGTACTTGAACTTATGCACATAGCAGGCAACTTTTACTGACGAGCAGGGGCCAAAGGTTTGATAAACAGTGAGAAAAGTGATGGTGTCCTACAGATTGTCGGTGAATATGAAAGATTGGAAGAAGTTACTGAGTATATTAGGTAACACATGGCACAGGAGTCAGCACAGAATCTACAAAATTACACATTTACGAGTATTTAGGATATAACACGAGTAGGAATTGAAAAAAAAGATTAATAAAATTAGAAGAGTCATCAACTCATCCATTCATATGAACTTTTGTTTTACCACTGTGCACGAAATAATTACAGATATGGAACTTGACAAATATTACAAAGAATTATCTCAGACAATCAGAAACTTCTGAGTGAGATCAGAAAATGGAGGACGCAAAAATTTAGGACACGCTAGCACGTGCAAATAAGTTGGCACGCATTGAGTTCTCTAGTGAGGAATAAAAACAATGTTTTGACCCAATTTTCTCTGTCCTAAAAATTGACCCCATTTTCCCTTATTTTCTAGAATGGATTATTTTTTCAGTGTTGCGTAAGTGCTGTCAAGTGATGTTATGGAGAAAACTATTCAGACGAAAAAATACTATGAATATTTCCTAAATCGTTTTGTTTTAATCTGTTGGAAAGAATGCTTAAATTTTCTCTCTCCTTATATCGGCATTAGAAAACTTGGTGGTTTTGGCACATCCACTATTTTGCCCATTTTAAATCTTAGTGCTCTTGACACATCCACCAATATTTATTATGTCTCACTTTCTATTACATTATTAACCTTAGTGATTTCAGCTCATCAATGAATAATTTTCGAGGTTTTAATCTGTTGGAAAGAGTGCTTAAAATTTCTCTCTCCTTATATATATATCGGCATTAGAAAACTTGGTGATTTTGGCACATCCACTATTTTTGAAATCTTGGTGCTTTTGACACATCCACCAATATTTATTATGTCTCACTTTCTATTACATTATTAACCTTAGTGATTTCAGCTCATCAATGAATAATTTTCGATCAGTATTGTGAGTAGAACTTAGATCTCTCAAGATTCTTGTGCAGTAATTTGTAATGACCTAATGACTGCATATAGTAAGACATAATCTACTACCGTGAGGTTTACTTAGTTATTGTCTAGGTAGGTATATTTTTGTCAAGTTCAAGATAGCTGCAGTTTTTGACATAAATGAGGCAATGACATAAATGAGGCAAAAATGAGGCAATTTTTTTTTATAATTAAGCAAGGTCTACTTTATTAATTATGTACTGTACAATGTTAAACCCATAAAATACACGAGACCTTGTTTAGACTGCTGGGGTAATTTTCGATTCTGTAGTGGGATATTTTCGGTTCTCTAATATTGGATTTTGGGGTGGACTCTGCCTCATGAGGACAAGTGCGAAAAGTTGGGACATATTTTTAGCAAAACAAAGAATAAAATATAGATTCCATTAACCCAGCCGCGAAACAATCGCACAGCCTGCGGGGTTTCTTACGGTTTAGGTAAAAAAATTCATTCCTCATGAAGACATAAAGAGAGAAAATGAAAAACTCGCTTCCTCTATTCGTAGGTAATTATGATCGGTACCATGAAAAGCTCACAATCCCAAACAATTCGTCAGTTCCATTAACCCAGCCGCGAAACAGTCGCACAGCCTGCAGGGTTTCATAGTTTAGGTAAAAAAATTCATTCCTCATGAAGACATGAAGAGAGAAAATGAAAAACTCGCTTCCTCTATTCGTAGGTAATTATGATCGGTACCATGAAAAGCTCACAATCCCAAACAATTCGTCAAGAAAATACTTTACATTTTTGTCAAAGGGAGTCACAGACGATAATACACGAGAAAAAAAAAATATCTCGAAATGTTTATCGTTTGAAAAGTTATCGTAGATTCTCAAAGCTCAAAGAATACCGAGCGACCTTGAGTGTTTATTTAGGTAGGTATGTTAATATTAATCAAGTAGTGATATAACCACGTATAATCAACCGAATAGGTGTGTAACTTATTGATACTAGTCGCATATGAAATACATGACATATGTTGTATTATGACATGTGGATATCAATATTGTGTTGCACGAGCAAATAGGTATTTCATAGGTTGTGACAGAAACAGCTTATTCAATTCGTCAAGAAAATACTTTACATTTTTGTCAAAGGGAGTCACAGACGATAATACACGAGAAAAAAAAAATATCTCGAAATGTTTATCGTTTGAAAAGTTATCGTAGATTCTCAAAGCTCAAAGAATACCGAGCGACCTTGAGTGTTTATTTAGGTATGTTAATATTAATCAAGTAGTGATATAACCACGTATAATCAACCGAATAGGTGTGTAACTTATTGATACTAGTCGCATATGAAATACATGACATATGTTGTATTATGACATGTGGATATCAATATTGTGTTGCACGAGCAAATAGGTATTTCATAGGTTGTGACAGAAACAGCTTATTCCGGATTCTTTAGAAAGGCTATTTGATAAAACATAGGTTTCTTAAATCACTTTAAATAAAGAATGGTTATACGGGTATGTACCTACGTAGGTACATACGGGTCTTTTTGTAACATCTTCTACATTTCTTTAAAGAATTTAGAGACTTTAAAGTTTTTTTGCGCAGTTAAGTTTGTGTTCATTAGTGTCATATTAAAACGTGTCATCAAAAGTGTTTAAAGCTAGATGTTTTATTGCCATATTCATTTTTCATCAACTAGTTTGGGGAATACTTCTGGCAAAATAAGTAAAGACACAATATCCAATCAAAACTATCTACAATTTGTACCTTTACTGGTCCTCTCTGCCTGAAAACAATGGCCAGTTAGGAAAACCCCAAAGATGGGACAATAAGCCATAATGCAGCTAGATTTTCTTTAGGTAATCAGTTAAAAATAGAACCATGTTCTTGCATAAGATCGGGAGAGATCGTGACCAAGACTTGGAGATTTTCTTCGATTACAATAGAGTTTTTCTAAGATAAGTGCACAGTACATAGAATAATAGGTTATAGTTAATGGCCAGCTATTTTCTTCAATGACCTTGTGGCTCGTGTGAGTGGTGAAATCTTCTAGCAAAGTCGAGGCTCTTGAGGAATTCTCTGGAGAGCAATTTATTATACTTACTCGTACTTCATACTTGACCGGAATGATATACGAGTAATTGGAATAAAACCAATATGAGTGCAATAGCGTATTATAAGTTACGTGGTAATGTAATAGGTAAGTACATATCTCTAGGACCGGAGTGGATTTTCTGCTCAGAAAAACCCATAAAATTACCCATAAAGGAAATGTAGGTAGGTAAACTCAATGGTTGGGTGTCCTTTTAGATTCTGGAGAGCGGTTTGTTTACGATTTCCTTGCTGTTTTTATCGAAATATTTTTCTTTTCTTTTTTATGTAATTTGTCTACTTAACACGGATTTTTTTACTTTCTTTCTTTTTTAAAGCAGGTTATTTTCCTTTTTAAGCAGGTATGTATAAAAGACGAGGAGATTCTCTGCTTATTCGTTGGTCTATAACTAGGCTTGCCAAATATCCAAAATGTCGATTCGGGACGCGAATCCGCGAACATAATTGCCAAATCCGCGAACATAATCGCGTCGATTCGGGACGCGAATCCGCGAACATAATTGCCAAATCCGCGAACATAATCGCAAAATCCGCGAACAAAATCGCCATCCGCGAACAAAATTGCCGAATCCGCGAACATAATCGCGAAATCCGCGAACAAAATCGCGAAATCCGCGAACAAAATCGCGAAATCCGCGAACAAAGTCACGAAATCCGCGTACAAAATCGCCAAATCCGCGAACATAATCGCGAAATCCGCGAACATAATCGCGAAATCCGCGAACATAAAATCCGTGAACATAATCGCGAAATCCGCGAACATAATCGCGAAATCCGCGAACATAATCGCGAAATCCGCGAACAAAATCGCGAAGCACATGAAATCCGCGAACAAAATCACCAAATCCGCGAACATAATCGCGAAATCCGCGAGCATAATCGCAAAATCCGCGAACAAAAATCCGCGAACATAATCGCGAAATCCGCGAACATAATCGCGAAATCCGCGAACATAATCGCGAAATCCGCGAACATCATAATCACAAAATCCGCGAACATAATCGCGAAATCCGCGAACAAAATCGCGAAATCCGCGAACATAATCGCGAAATCCGCGAACATAGTCACGAAATCCGCGTACAAAATCGCCAAATCCGCGAACATAATCGCGAAATCCGCGAACATAATCGCGAAATCCGCGAACATAAAATCCGTGAACATAATCGCGAAATCCGCGAACATAATCGCGAAATCCGCGAACATAATCGCGAAATCCGCGAACAAAATCGCGAGCGAACATTTGAAATCCGCGAACAAAATCACCAAATCCGCGAACATAATCGCGAAATCCGCGAGCATAATCGCAAAATCCGCGAACAAAAATCCGCGAACATAATCGCGAAATCCGCGAACATAATCGCGAAATCCGCGAACATAATCGCGAAATCCGCGAACATCATAATCACAAAATCCGCGAACATAATCGCGAAATCCGCGAACAAAATCGCGAAATCCGCGAACATAATCGCGAAATCCGCGAACATAGTCACGAAATCCGCGTACAAAATCGCCAAATCCGCGAACATAATCGCGAAATCCGCGAACATAATCGCGAAATCCGCGAACATAAAATCCGTGAACATAATCGCGAAATCCGCGAACATAATCGCGAAATCCGCGAACATAATCGCGAAATCCGCGAACAAAATCGCGAAAAATAATCGCGAACTCCGCGAACATAATCGCGAAATCCGCGAACAAAATCGCGAAATCCGCGAACATAATCGCGAAATCCGCGAATCAACCTCATTGGTATAGAAGGACGTTAAGGTGGACTTCCAGACATGGAGATTAGTGGTTCGAATCCACGATAAGGCATACAATTTAGCACAGAATAATCGAGGAACTACATGATTGTCGCTCTTCTGAGCATTATCAAATTTTCATTTTCAAAGATACCCATCATTTGTTGAGGGTTATTAATAATAATAATAATAATAGACTCTTGAGTGGAAGGCAACCACTAGGCGAGGTTAACGCCTTAGGCGTTCTCTACCGCCTAACCCTTAGAGCTCCATTATTACGTGGTCAAATTCTCAAATAAATGAGGATAAAATTCCATACCTCGGCTGGGATCGAACCCACGCCCTCCTGATTACCAGGCGAGCGTCTTGACCACTACACCACCGAGGCAGGTTTATCAATTTTATCATTGTTCTCCTAATTATAGGAATATTGTAGGGATTATTCATTTATTGTTTTCACTTAGGATTTACAACATTGTGTAGATACTTATAAAATTTGTTTATTTACTCCAAGTAAAATACTTTAATACCTATTATAAATTATTTAATATTTTTTACGAGATTGTTACGCAAATTAGATTTGCAAGGGCGAGCGAGATTTGCTTGTGCCTCGATTGAAATGCTGTTTCATTCTTTCAAACATTTGCATAATTGCTCACCGACCTTGATTGATTTTGGAAAAACATAATTTGCATTTTTCTTCTTCTACTTGGATAATTTGCATTAATAAATGAAAAATATCTGTTCATTTTGTCCAATCTACTGATGATACTTCAATGTATGTAATATATATATCTACACGAATATACAAGAAATACCAAGGGACGAATTTATTGCCTAGGGCAATCTCTACCATTCAACCCTGCGCATACAATATAGCTAGGTACCACAATTATTACATTGTTATTTGGTACGAGCTTCTATCATAACATTGCTTAAATCATAAGAACACTAGTGTTGTTGTTGTTGTTGTTGTTGTTTTTTTTTTTTTACTTTTTCTTGTCAAATTGCATCACAAAAACAGTAACAAAAATGAACTCTTGTATTTTGAATAGTTTCAACCACATTGCATCCACATGTTGAAAAAAGCTTCTTGTTTTGAATATCAACCAGGTTTACCTCCAGTTCGCTCAAAGATTATGTGATAAGATCATAAGACCAGCACATGGCGGTAAATAACTTCAGGCGATTTAATAACAAGATAATCTTGCCTTGCTAATGTAATTATCGACTCGATTAAGGCTAGGGTCCTAAATGTAGGACACCCAAGACGGTACAGCAAGTCTCGACTTTCGGGAATTTCAAAATCGATAGTAAATTATTCCAAAATTGACAGGACGTGAAAAGCTTTTCAAATAAATACTTACTTACTCATTGAGTGATTTGATAAACTTTCATTTATAATTTCAAGAGAAGAAAGAGAATTGTTTGAAATTTATAAAGCATACTTTTAATGCTTTTCACAAATGTCGTTCCCCGAATACACCTCGCGTTTTTGACATGTTTTAGATTCGAACCAACAACTTTCAGATCCAAAGTCCACCAACCATTAGGTACATCACTGAGGTAAGTAAGCTAATTTGTAATTATTTTCAATATTCTCAAATTCCCTAGTCGTTTGTCGGATTTTTCTCCACCTCCCTTGAGTAAAAGTCGAATTTTCCAATTCAGATTTCTTCATTAGCTATACTTTTTCAAGTGTCCTAAAAACAGACCTCTCTCCATAATGGTAATTTAATAGCCTCGATCTTTACTGTAAAGCCAGAGTGTGTGGCACAGTTTTTTTTTTTTTTTTTTTTTTTTTTTTTTTTTTTTTTTTTTTTTTTTTTTTTTTTTTTCCCATGAACCAAATCAACAGACGAAAACCCCTTGTTCAAAATGCGTGTAAATAGTCTATTGATTAAACTATATTCTGGTACCATGCACCATTATTCAATAACCCCTTTTTTTCTATTTTCGTACTAATAATAGCCCCTATTTTGAATGCACTGTCACTGAAATTATGAAAATGAACGAATTTCATGGTCTGATTGACATGTAAACGGAAAAGACTGCTAGAAGTATGCACTCTACATACTAACCCTGATACGTGGTACCTATTTTGACAATAGCCAGGTAGATAGGTACATTCTTAAGAAGGGTGCATAGGGGCATTTCCTATTGTAGTCAGGTCTACAGTCTCGTGTTTAACCTTTGAGAAAGGTCGTCTGGTAATCAGGAGAGTAGAGTAGGTGTAGAGTAGGGAAATGGAAAACTGAACTCCGGTTGTGATTGCCCTTGGACTGATTGGAAACTGAACACTATAAGAGCCGTACTTTATAATCGTACTTTTTTTCCACTAAGGAGGCATATTATGAATTTTCAACTTCTACACCTTGACTGCCAAAGCATATTCCATGGTGTTTACCCACAGAAACCCATGAATTAAAACATCTCCCTTACATGAGAAACAGACTATTTAGGTAATTCTTGGATTTTTTTCGTACAAAATGGCAAAATTTTCAGAGGCCCTCTTTCAGATAACCATTGAAAATACATAAGTGGCCTGTGGTAGCAAGTGTGGACGTCCAAAGTGGAATCTCCTTGGTGGAATAAAAAAAGTATGATAGTAGAATACTGCTTACTTCTTGGTGCTAGAAATGAGTGCACCTATAGCACGTAGTGCCCCTATCTTTATTTAGTTCATCTCGAGTTCGTGCCTGTTCAAGACTTATCACTATTTAGCGTGGGCACTGCGATAGTCAACCATAGATACCAAAGAAATCAGCTGGTTTTTTTCTTCAAACGTTTCAATTGAGAGAAAAATCAACAGACAAAAACCCCTTGTTCAAAATGCGTGTAAATAGTCTATTGATTAAACTATATTCTGGTACCATGCACCATTATTCAATAAGCCCTTTTTTTCTATTTTCGTACTAATAATAGCCCCTATTTTGAATGCACTGTCACTGAAATTATGAAAATGAACGAATTTCATGGTCTGGCAAACATGGTCCACCATTGTATAGAATAGTGAAAATCACTAATGTAGATCAGCCATCTTGTAAATAAAGGTACCTACTCTAACAATGTATTCCTTAATCCAATAGTTAAACTTAAATCGAGTTTAAATTCAGCTTCTGGCCCCCATAACACTTGTAACTTTTCCTATTCCATACAATGGTAGAACAGACCATAAATATTGATAACAAATACGCTCTCAGGAATCATCTGACTCCAAACAATGTGTAATGTGCAACAATATACAATAGGAACAGTACCATGTTTCTATGACAACAAGTAACTAATATAATCAATTAATTAATTAATTGTTAATAGAGTGTGTGCTAAACAATACGAGTAAAAGGAAGGAATTTTAATTGTGTTAAGCATAAATGCTTGTCACAAATGTCGTTCCCTGCTTAATGCACAACGCTAAATTTTATGACTTGGCTTGGACTCGAACCACCAACCTCCCGATCCGAAGTCCACGGCGCTAACCACTACACGTAAACAATACGAGTACTTAACAGAGAAAATATCTATTGGAGACAAATGAGCAGGAACACAATTTTAAAAACTTGGTTTAAATTTGACCATTGGATCCACAACCATTTTTTTTGACTTGGTTTAAGCAATATGTATTGTTTGGCTATTTTTTTCTTTTTTTTTTTTTTTTTTTTTGGTTTTTTCTTCTGGCCTGTGTAAATCAAATGGGTGACGTCAAAGAAAACCCTTGACACTCTGTTAACTCTCAGTGGTAAGTTTGGCCAAGATAAATTCTGTCATTTCCTAACCTCTATGGTCCAAAAGATACCTCAAACTCCTCAGAAATTCTCAATTCTACTCTTTCATTTCCTAACCTCTGTGGTCCACAACTAAAGATACCTCTAATTCCTCAGACATGCTCAATTCTTAATTACTTGGTGCTGCACTCACAGGAACTTGAGGATAGGTGGGAAAGTCTGCCGTTTCAACACGAGGCACCACTTTGAACGTCGGATAGAGCGCCAGCTGATTGGTCCTCAGGTTGGTACCCTTCGAGTAACCATTCCAGTGATTGCCCGCCACGGATATCTTGTCACCTACGACCAACTCCATTTCTGACGGATCCTTCGGAGTGTGTGGTAACACAGCCACGTGGATCCTGAGGAGAAGAATGGGATACCTTGTTTGTGCTTCATGTGGATTTGTTTGTTTTGTTTTTGTTTTTTTTTTTTTTCAAGAGGTTCAAGATAAACAATGGGTGTCAGGATTATTGAGATATTTGGGACATTCTACAATGCTGCAGTGAGCATCAAAATTTTTGACATAACAATAAGGTCCTGTATGTATTTTGAATTTTATTTATTATTATTTTTACATAAAGTAATAACATATAACTATTTATGTTTTTTTTATGTATTTGTCGATGTAATATTGTATTACTGAGTTGTATGATCTGTCAAATAAATTAAATTAAATTAAATTAAATTGCATTTATTCTATAACTACATTTACCTACATACCTGGATATTTGTCCGCCAAAATAATAGATATCATCGAGGGACTTGTATTGCATGGAAGCATCGGGAAACATCGTGTTCATATATTCGTACGCTACACGGCATATCTGTGACGAAAACGTACACACTAGGAAATCGCAATTGGA
Organism: Diaphorina citri; assembly: GCF_000475195.1. Taxonomy (NCBI): domain Eukaryota; kingdom Metazoa; phylum Arthropoda; class Insecta; order Hemiptera; family Psyllidae; genus Diaphorina; species Diaphorina citri. Next base: position 35,473 of record NW_007377548.1, on the reverse strand, counting down.
GAGGAAATGAATGTCGGTGATAATACCCATTAGACTGGATTCGGAATAACGGCGACCCACCGAGGCGGTCAGAGCTATACTGGGGTCACCTAGCACCGTGTATTGAGGATACCTGGGTTGTAGAAACAGAGACAAATTTATTATTATTATATAATTTTTTATTGGGCTTTTTATATAATTCTTTGCTTGTCACAAAGGTTGTTCCCCGCTTATTACACTACGCTAAACTTCAAGACTTGACTTGGACTCGAACCACCAACCTCCAAATTCAAAGCCCACCGTGCCAACCATTACACCGCTGAGGTTGACAAATTAAGTTAGTCATTTCTTGATAATTTTTTCTCGCTCAGGTCTTGATTCACATAATCTTTAACGTTTTCTTCGACCTCCTTCACCCTTTTCTCCCCCTCACTTCCATTCTCTCAACTCTTTTCCCTATGTAGCTCTCATCTCTTCTTTCAGCATGTCCATATCACTGTAGTCTCCTCTCCTGGATATTTCTGGACACTTTCGTTACCTTTATCTTATTCCTTATCTTCCCCCACTACTTACTTTTCTTTAATTTCCGTCAACACCTGAGGATCATCTGTAGCCACATACACCCTCTTGACATCCACTGTTTGTTTTAGAGCTAACTGTTTATAATACTCTTCCACTCCAGCCATATACTCGTCCACATGATGGAATGCTGCTTCTGTACCCACTTTGTCTGTGCGACGTATGTGAACCCTGGAACATTACATTATTACAATCAAATCATGAACCTTTGTGGTAAAGCAGATAGCTTTTCACAACACAGTATTACCAAGGGCCTCCTTTACTATAATTTTCATCTACTCGTATCACCAATTTACACTGCTAAGGCCGCCGCTGGTCGCTACTCGATTAAAGTAGCTACTCACTTGTCCTCACGAGGCTGAGTGAAGTCCAAGTACAGAGCCGAAAAAGCTTCGACCCCCGTCGGGAGTCGGGACCTCCGGAGTACAAGCCTAGTGTGATAGCCACTCGGCCACGGAGTACAAGCCTAGTGTGATAACCACTCGGCCACGGAGTACAAGCCTAGTGTGATAGCCACTCGTCCACGGAGTACAAGCCTAGTGTGATAGCCACTCGGCCACGGAGTACAAGCCTAGTGTGATAGCCACTCGGCCACGGAGGTTGCTTTCAACATAAGACTGTGTCAACAGTGCTGTCTGTAATTCAATATGCTGTAAGCCTGACCCTGTGCCCAAGGGCCATAAATATAACATTACATTACATTGAAATGGGGGACTTTTCTAAGGAAATTCTCGTGTGCGGAGTCCATTAGGTAGGACTATTGCTCTCATAGGTATAACATACCCACCTCTGTGGCTGAGTGGTCAAGAGCACTGACTCTCAACCTGGAGGTGCTGAGTTCGAATTTTCCGACCGAACTTTTCCGTTCTTGGATGGGCAATATGGGCATGGATGTAAAGGAGTGTTCCTTCAAGTAGGTAATTCGAAAGCGGTTCCAAGGTACACCTGCCTCGGTGGTGTAGTGGTCAAGGCGCTCGCCTGGTAAACAGGAGAGCGTGGGTTCAATCCCAGCCGAGGTATGGAATTTTATCCTCAATATAATTTGAGAATTTGACCACAATAATAGTAGTAGCCTACTGCTGGAGTAAAGGGACTTTTCAGTCCTATGCGAGCAGTATAAATAAGCACTATTACTATTATTATTAAACAAGAAGAAAAAGATATAACCCAGTACCCCAACAATATAGGTTTTCTGAAAGTTGATCTTTTTCGCCATATTTGCTGAGGAAGTCCGGGGTTTTCGTTTGTGGCTTGAACAAATAGCTTGGAGGATCTGTCCAATCCCACAAACGATTGGATCGCCGTGAAGTCGGGATAGTCGGGGTTCCAAGTCTTTCGGAATGGAGAGAGGAGATAAGCGGGCGCGCGGACTGATTGGAGTCTATCACAGGTAGCTTGATCACTTGAGTTTCATCGTGACCTGAAATTTAGTTTCTTTTATTGGGTAAATAGATACAAAACGGAGGAATCTTAGATTCTAAAAGGCTTTTTTCTTCTTATTAAAAAAAAAAAAAAAAAAAAAAAAAAAAAAAATGAATTTAGTCTTTGTGTTATTAACAAAATATTTACGGTACGGCCAAAAGGTTAGCTCGATTTTGATAAAAGGTTAAACAGATAAGAAAGAACTTGTAAATTTGTTTTATAATCTAAATAAGGTTTAACTACATAATTTTTAACTTTACCTATGAAATATATAGGACCTTGTTTAGACTGCGGGAGTAAAGGAACTTTTCAGTCTCATTCTAGCAGGATAAACATGGTATAATCTATTCTACTATTAAAAAGATTAGAATAAAATTGATTATCCCAGTTACCTACATAAAAACTGCGGGAGTAAAGGGACATTTCAGTCTCATTCTGTTAGGATTAACATGGTATATTCTAGTCTAAATTGAAAAAATGATAACGAATTGACTACCTGGCCAACTGGATGTCGAAGCTCCTTCCGGGGAAGTGCATGTTTTGCTCACAGGCTCGAACACCTCTTCCCAACCCCCTCGGGCGTATCTCCAACCTTTGGACTTCAATATCAACGTACGCTGAGTAGCGTATGCCACAATGAAACAGTAGACAACGTGATGTAGTTGACACCCATAGCCACAGCCCTGTGAAAGAAAACAATCGGGTTGAGTTAAAAGGTACCTAGGTTTCTTCATGTTATTAGAATAAAAACCACTAACACTTTGTAAAACTTAAATAGAGAAAATATTTTTTTTAGTTAAGATGTTTCTTTCCCCATATCCATGAAGAGAGATTGATCAAAACCTACCAAATTTAACCATCATGTTTAACAATAGCAGTGACAACACAACACCAGATTATACAAACTTTTCAACTATCACCAACAATACTATCCAAGGATCACAGAATGTTAATGGCATAGAGCATCACTTACTGCAAGCTGCTAGCAATTAGCTTTTCATAAACTCAAGTTCCATAAAAGATTCCACTTACTTTATTTAAAGTACAAACTAATTTCTTAGCAGTTCTACAGTCTGAAGGATTTTGTAAATATTCAAGCCTCCTCTGAACCAAGTCACTTAGATCATGGGATTCTTTCAGCCTCCATGCTTCAAATGAGTCACTTGCTTGTAATGTGTTCAAATCTTGAACTAGAGATCTGAAAATACAACATTGTTGAACTAAACATCAGTAATACATAATACAAGATAGAGATCTGGGGTAAGTTCATGTTGTCTCTGGGTAACACAAATATTGTAATACAAAAATTGAGCTGAATACTTAAATATTTAAATTCTGAGCTAACTAGTATTAATTAAAGGACATAAAAACCACTCACTTACCTCTTGTGTTCTGCTGTTTCAGATATAACTTGTTCTAATTTACTTGCTAACAATGGTGAATAGTTAACTACTTCAGTTTTAAATTTGGTCAGCTCAGAATTAACATAGTACCAAAATTCTTGGACATTGTTTGATAGTCTTATGCGTGTAATTTCATAGTTGTTGTTTGGATCATCTGAAAACGAATTAATCATTATTAATTAATCATTAATTTATATATTTTTTGTGTCATTAGTCATTACACAGTAGGTTTTCCTTAAACCCAAAAGACTTATGAATATTGTAAGAATTAGTATTGTAAGAATTAGTAAATGAGTAAGAATTAGTATGAGTAAGTGAGTCAGTGAGTCAGTTACACAAGGGGCTGTATATATTTAGGATTACAATACACAAATAGAATGTGTGTTAAATAATTGATTTAAAAATAGGTACTTGGTATGGTTGGATCAAGGGGGGAAAAATTATACTCTATTTTTCATTACTTAAGCTCCTGGATAAGGTAACTAATTTTACTAATTATGTCAGAACTTACCATTATTTGGTGAATGTATAACCAGGCCATGCTCTCCATTGTTTGATAATTCTTGTTTGCCCTCTGATATGCTTCTGAAAACAAAAATTACAATATGAGCTCTCTTTAATGTTTATTAATCAATATAAATAGGTTACTATACCAAAACATAAAGATGAGGCTAAAGCTGGAAGAGTTAAAAAGTAATCACTGCATGCCTAATCAAAATGAAAAATGGGCAGCTTTGGTTCAAACCTATGAGTCATAACATACATCTATGAGTCTTAACTTTAGTGCCCTTAGCCATATAATCACAAATATCACAATAATACTCACATTAAATTACATTCTTTGATTAAAGCCCGAAGTTCAACATTCTTGCTCTTCAACAACTCCATATCCTTGATGACTTCATTTAACCTCTTTGAGTATTTGGTGTCGGGCTCCAAATGGAAAAATCCCAAGACCATAAGTACAAAGAGCAACCATACTATGGACAGGAATCCTAGAAGTCTGCACCAGCCAATTTGACGTCCGATGAATTTCATGATGGAAACAGCACTTTTAGAATAGCATCTCATGTACACTTCACTTGAATATAAATTATAACAGAAGATCTTATCTACGAGTATTGACTTTAATCCTTATATTATGTTCTCAAGTAGTTATTCTCTTGATATAGCCACACAGAATGCCAATAACTGCTATTTATATTTTTATAGCTTCTGAAGCAAACACACTTGTGATTTCCAGCTAATTCTCTTTAACAGAGAACATGATGTGTTGGCTCTTCCTTGGACAAAAGAATAGATGTGATGTTATCATTTTGATTACTAAACTCCAAGCATTTCCTTCCAATACAACTTTTCTAAAACTTCAGAGATGATAATGTAGGGAGGTGAATATCTATAATTAACTACTACTTATCTCTTCCACAAAATCAATAGGAGGAATATTAAAAAATGAAGTGTGGGTACCTACACCCAACCAAGTAAACAGTGCACTGGAATTGTTAACTATTTCCTTTTAACTTGGGAAATAGTTTAAAGCATAACATCAAAACGGAACTGGACATTGACACTTGAAGGAGCAATAGAATATAAAAATTAATTTTCAACAAGATTATCTCAAAATTCAAGAGTAAAAAATAAGAAAAAAAGTTTCCAAGTCCAAGTACTTGAACTTTTTGCTTTTTGTATCAGATTCGGGATTATTTACATTTTAGAAGAAAGCGCTAACTTAAAAAAAGTTTCCAAGTCCAAGTACTTGAACTTTTTGCTTTTTGTATCAGATTCGGGATTATTTACATTTTAGAAGAAAGCGCTAACTTCTCACTCATCATTTTCAGAAAACGCTAACTTCTCCCCTATGGTAGGGGAAGCGGCAAGTCCGGCAACGGCAAAATTTTAGAAAGGAGGGGAGGAGAAAGACTGGAGGAGGGGAAGGCCACTGTACTCCGTTATCTCAACTCAAACATTTTATAAATTTTATTTTATTTTTCCTCAGATTTTTCCGAGTTTCCCGTTTCGTTTACCGAATTTTCAATTTTCCGGGAGCACAACAGGAGATTATTCCTTTCGGTGTTCTTTTTTCTATTTGTGGGTTTCAACTTTTGAAACCGCGTTAAGATTAATTTAAAATCTTTCCTTTTCTTTGCGTGCTATTCAAGTCTATTGAACAATGGATTTACTTGGTTCTATTCTGAATGCCATGGATAAACCTCCTACCCTGAATTCTTCAGATAAAACTAGGATCAAAAGTAAGCAATAAGCATGCATGATTTTTTGCTAAGTCCAGATTATCTCGTGATTGAGTTCAATCCTAGACTGTCTGTTTTTTTTAGACCCTTGTCCTAAAATAGAGAGGTGTGTTTGTGCCTTGGTTTGATAACAAAATGTACCTCCCCACTATTTCTATCAGTCTTATCTAACAAAATCAAGGCACATGGTCTATCAAAGTACCACAAGAATCAGAAGTCAATATCTAACATACTTACACATTGTTTCAAGTTTGGAGTTGGTTTATTGATTGCCTCAGACGCTAATGCATTTCATTTATCATAATAATATCATGTCCCTTCAACAAGCAAATTACAAAGCAAACAAAAATAAATATAAAATGAATTTTAAAAATTGCCGCCGGGACAGCTATCTCACGTTGTCCGAGCTCATCTCAGCCCTGTTCATAAACACACCCTCAGTGAATCAAAAGGAACGATTTCAGACACATAAGTAGGTACATGAAAAACAGTTTATTTTTATTTATTTATTATGATTTATTTTCATTTCATTTTTTCTTATTCAATATTTCTGTTTTCAAATGCATATTATTGTACATACCTAATTATTTTGCTTAGTCTTATTTGGATGAATTTATTGATCAGAGGAAAGATCTAGGTACAGTTATTTAGCAATAAAATATTCTCACGAAATTTATCAGCATAGGTGTACAGCTGTAAAAACCTCCTCTACTGGGAATCGAACCTCGGACCTCCAGAGTGCTATTCAGCTTAGGAGGCTGATAAAAAAGTTACTATTGCCTAACAATAATAATTGGCACTGTATGCTCTAATCAAGGGCGTATACATTTAAATACATAGATTACTATTTTAAAATCAGAAATTCGTGTTTCAATTTATATTAGGGTAAGAAGATAATAGAGTTTTTCCTTTATGGAAGGATCAAGAAAAAAATTAACAGTCTTCTGGGAGTAAAATACAACTAATTAACGGAAAAACTAATCTACAAGTGAAAATAACAGTGAAAAAATAATAATACCTATAAAAAAAGCAGTTTCTTACATTACTTTGCCTGATATAGGAAAAGGAAAGTAAAACAAAACTTGGATCAAGGAAAAGAGTTACTTAGCAAAGAAGACCCAAGGAGTTTTCAACATTACAGCTTAGATATCTGTTGTATAGGTAATCCTTACATCAAACTTTTGTTTAACATAATAAAAAAACTAAATAATATGTTGATTAGACTACTAGAAATAATAAATGAAAATATTAAACTAAACAATCAGCAAGAAAACACCAGTACAAGTGAAACAATAACGAAAATATTCTCAAGCATGATGATAAATTATCAATCAATATTTCATAAAACTAATCAAGATACAAAATAGGAAATTTTATGAGCTTACAAATATAGGTACCTCTTCTCCATAGTAAAAAAACGTGTTCTAAACGATTTCAGTTATCACATTCTGTTTAACTAATAATTTTGTTCATGTTTAACAAAATTTAATCCAATAATCCAATGTACTCCAGTCTATTGTTACTTTACAACTTTATTCTTACTTCCAGAAGAACCTCATATTTTATTTTTATAGTTACTTCACCTAAATTTTAGTTCATTATCACTTAATTTCAGTTATCATTATCACATTCTGTTTAACTAATAATTTTGTTCATGTTTAACAAAATTTAATCCAATGATCCAATGTACTCCAGTCTATTTTTACTTTACAACTTTATTCTTACTTCCAGAAGAACCTCATATTTTATTTTTATAGTTACTTCACCTAAATTTTAGTTCATTATCACTTTCCATCAAGCAAAAATTTACAGCAACCAAGGAAAAAGTTTTTCTTAGCCTAAAGACCACAGTCATCTTTTGCTAGAACCTTATTGAAACAGGCCAACTTATCATAGTTTTTTTTTTGTATTCAAACAATCTGATATGATAGCCTCTAGAAAAGTTCCAGCTAATCAAAAGTTGCAGTGGTTTTATTTGTTGAAGTCATTTTTATATGACCTTATTGAACAAAATTTCATTATAAACATACCTACCTACTTTCCAATGATATACCTACTTACTTACAGCTAAAAAAAGAGATCACATAATTTGTAGTCTATGTGTTGAGATAGTAAAATCCTGTCCACACATCATTCAACATACCCACAACATAGAACTAATGAAGTACCTACCTACTGTACTGGTGTTAGATGTAGGTAAATTTTGTAGAAAAACAAATAAGTAAATATGAAAGCACCATATTATGAACAAACAAATCATTCTGATGTGGAACACTCGGGATTGTGGGAGAGCTTCATTTTTTTCTTCCTTATATCAGCTAATGTTTGTTCAATTGACCTTTGATCTTTCTTGTTTGCACTAGGAACTGAAAAAGGAAGAGATAGATGTGATTGCTTTTATTATAATCGAAATTACTAAATTTTAGACATTGTAAATTGTAAGTAAATTAGGAAATTTTAATTTTCTTCAAGTTTTTCCCAGGACTTGAACTTGTTCAACTACCTGATTTTTTTTTTTTTTTTTTTTTTTTTTCTTTACTGCTTGGAAAAATTATTTATGTAGTGGTCTACCACTATATTATTTCATGTTACAATGGGCTGTAGTGTTGAAACAATAGGTAAAGGTACCACCTATCTAAGTAGTTCTTGACATTATACCAAGCAGTAAGGCGTAAAGTTGCCAGCAACGCGCATCGTTGCTTCAGTGGTGCTGGTGCATAGTAGGTAGGTACGTAATTATTTGTAGTTATAGGTAGGTACGTAATTATTAATTTGTAGTTAGTTACGTAGGTACAATAAAATTTTATAAGCACACAACAACATCAGCCGCCTCAAAAAATTTGTAGTTAGTTACGTAGGTACAATAAAATTTTATAAGCACACAACAACATCAGCCGCCTCAAAACATGTCCCTTTTATTTCATTTTTCAGATCAGATGGATGCAATCAACAAAGAAAAAGATAGGGAAAAGGAGAAGTTAAAACAATTATCATGTCCCTTTTATTTCATTTTTCAGATCAGATGGATGCAATCAACAAAGAAAAAGATAGGGAAAAGGAGAAGTTAAAACAATTCGCCTCAAAATACCTCCTTTTCATGAGCCACCTGCTGCCGGCGTTTTTGCCGTGTCGTATTTTAGGAAGTCCCATTTTTCTAATGGCGCGTAAATTTAAAATCTTGTTCTTATCACTCCCAAAAAGAAAAAGTGCTTTGAGAAACCGTTTCCGTGTAATAGATAAAATTTTTCTTATCAGTTTGGGGTATTGTTATCTGTCTCGTGACTGCTAATGTGTGAATATTAACCAAAGAATCATTATCTTATCTAAACCTTGGAGCCTTGTAACAACCGGCAAATCTACTTTTCAGGTATGTAACTTTTCCCCTGGGTCTACATTCTTTGTAGAGATCAAGTCCATTTTTGGATGGTTTACTGGGTTTAAAATCTCTTATAGAAATTAATGTTCAAAAGCCACGACAGTTTAAACTTGCTACAAAAAGGAGCTGTCACAAATGAGCAGAGACCAGTGTTATTATAGGGTTAGGTTAAATGCAAAAAGGAGCTTTCACAAATGAGCAGTGACCAGTGTTATAAAGGTTTGAGTCAAACACAAAAAATGAGCTTTCTTTTTCATTGTGGCTTCTTGCTATCAGGTTAAGACAGAGATCTTGCTTTTTGTTGCAGGTTCTTTAAATCCTCTTGAAAAAGCTAACAGAACCTGCTCTTCTAAGATCTGTCATGCATACCAAATTGATCAAAAAAGTGCTAGAATTTTCAACTAGTGGAAAAGGATTTGATGCCTGTCTTAAAGCGGTAAGTTTTGGATATGATAAACAAGTAGGATTGTAAACCTGGATGGTCACCCATCCAAATCCAACCAAGGATGATGTTGCTTACCTCAGTGATATGTATGTTTAGGTACCTACTCAACTGGCTAGGTAGAACTTAGATATTTTTGTAACCTATCTGTATCAGTAGATTTAAGTGCAGAGACCATGGGACCAACACCATATTTATTTTGACCAACACTACATATTTGGGCAAGAAATTGTTTGATATCAAGGGAGAATCAAATTCTAAACATTTTCTTGCTCAAAATATTGGTCCCATCCAGAAAGGAAATGCTGCATGCATCCTAGGGTCTCTACCAGAGTGGAGAAATTTTAATAGAATTTTTTCATCTCTAGATATGTATTTCAAGAGAATAGAAAAAAATGGACTGATTGCAATACCTACTTCCTCATTAGTAGTATAGCTTTGCTATACTTTAGTACTTAATAGAAAATAGTTATAAAAACAAATAAAATAATAATCACATCATGCATAGGCATAGTAAATGAAATTTTATTCTCACCCCTTTTACCAATTTCCAACTGTCCTGTATGAATGCTTCATCGTTGTATTGAGGTAAAAAGCCAACGAGTAGGGCATCTCTTTCTGGGAAGGCAGTTGATCCATCGAGTGTGGTCCATTGGTTGAATCCATCCAATTCTTTGGGCAATTTTGCCATGTTGCCTCCTGAAATTAGATGTTACGATGGTAAAAATAAGATGAAATAAAGATGGTATATCGTCGCTGTCAATACGAACTATCGTAAGTGCAAAATCTCTATTTTTCAGGAGAGCCAAATAAAGATTTTGGTGATCTTTGAAAGATTGGAAGAAGCAAGGCATAAAAAGTTTGATATTACTTTTTCAATATCAGTAAAGGCTGCCGCCGCTCCTCACCGAAAAAGAAAAAATAAATAAATAAATTAATAAAAATAATAGTAAAGGCCTTATTCCTTTCCTACCGCGTCCGTATAATGAAGTACATCTCAGTAAAAGGCATTTCTTTTGAAGTACTTTTCAATTGAAATAGTTTCCCTTCTTTGAAGAGAGAGAAAAAAAAAAAAAACCTGTTGCCTTCTTTGGTGTCGTAAAAATTTCACAAATATTATTGTTGGTAAAGTTTTTAATAACGACATATTTTCACAACTTTTACGAAGAAAAAATGAATAAAAATTACGATATTAAAAAGAAGTTTCGAAGTTTTTATGCATTCCAGAAAAATAATAATACTCATGTGAGGTTTTGAAGATAAAAAGATAATGTGTATGTACCTTACTTGGGTATATTTACAACATTTTCCGTACTAAGAATCTATGTTTTTTTCTTTACCTGCTATAAAGTACAATGTTGGCAGCCAGTCTGTTATGTGCATTAGATTTTCCAACACTTGACCTTTTCTCAGGAGGGGACTCCATAATGCGGCTACATTTCTGACCCCTCCTTCGTGAAAAGAATATTTTGTCTGGAAAATAAGAGTCAAGTTATGCTTGAAATTTGTGTGAATGCCTTAGAATTATCAAGGTATGCAGTATGCTTAGTACAACGTACAAATAAAAAAGCATCATAGAATTTAGAAGAAACCTAACTAATCCTATAAGTACCTAGGTATACCTACTTTTTTTTAGAACCGAGAACCAAGTTATTAGCTTCTTTAAATACCTACCCAGATTTCTTGGTTTTCTTCAGTTGGGTTGTTTTTCCCCCAAAGTGGGTATTTTTATGAAAGTGGAACAATGCGAATTAGATCTTTACCAAAATAAAGAGCAAAATATTAATATTCTGATTATGGCAGATATTGCCAGGGTTGAACGGTAGAGTTTGCTCCAGGCTATAATTTCGCCTTTTGTTTTCAATTTCTTGTATTTATGTACCAGTAAAGAGTCTAAATAAATAAATTGTTTTGGTACTCACCCCTCGTAATGGCCAATTGGAGGCTGTGTTTCCATGGAAATGCAAACTATCTACCGTAGGCCCTCCATTATCTGATATGAACACCACCAGTGAATTCCCAAGCAATCCTTCTTCTTCTAAACTTTGAATCACTCTTCCTACGGATTCATCCAGGCTTTTCAACATTCCTGTGGGATAGAGAGGATTACATTACATTGAAATGGGGGTCTTTTCTGATGAAATTCCTGTGTGCGGAGTCCAGTATGTAGGACTATTGCACCCCATTCTAGGGCAGAGAGGATATTTAACATAGCTTTGATTGAGGGAGAGTAGGAGGTAAAAGAGGACTTGGTAGAAAGAGAACATCACGGATGCAGAATTTAAGAGAATGGTATCAAAAATTGAATGCCACCTTATATCAAATGGTGCAGAATAGGGATCAATGGGTCAGTTTGATTGCCAACGTCATAGACAAGGCAATTTAAGAAGAAGAAGAAGAAGAAGAAGAAGAAGAAGAAGCTTTAATTAGATAGAATAGAATAATTTTATAATAATTAGGTAGGTACATACATTATCATAATCTTCAGCCCATAAAAATGTCAATACCCTACGTAAGACCTTAAATTTTTAGGATAAATTTCACGCCGGGCGAGAATCGAACCCGTGACCTTACATATTCTTTCAATGCATTTTATGAAACGTCCGTCCCCTAGGTGATCCTCTCATGAGATGTCAAGGTCTAGACATACCTTTATCACGATAAAACCTTGTGATTATCATGATGGTAATAACGTAAGACCTTAAACTTTTAGGATAAATTTCACCCCGGCGGGAATCGAACCCGTGACCTTACATATTCTTTCAATGCATTTTATGAAACGTCCCCTAGGTGATCCTCTCATGAGATGTCAAGGTCTAGACATACCTTTATCACGATAAAACCTTGTGATTATCATGATGGTAATAAATACCTTCATTAATAAGTACTTTATGGAACCATCTACATTCTGTTATGCATATGTCTCTATGTTTATTTTTTAAAGAAACATTGCTCTTTTATTAATAAACAATTAATTCCTTAGTTAAGGACTGACATAAGTTTCTTCTGTTTACAATAATTTCCCTTGATATTACAGCGATAGGTCGCGTTGCATTGGTCACTGGACCCCGTGATTCAAGTCACATAAAAGTTAGAAGGTGTTAAAAGGCGTAGGTATTATCAAGTTTAAAAAAGTCTTTATTTTGAACGAGGTTTGATAAAGAGAAATGTAACAACGGAGGTATTATTTCCCCGGAAGTGAAGGGAAGAGGACATGATTGGAGAATTAGAAAGCCCTTCCGAGGACGAACTTTATCTGTTTAGAGTGAAGTTCGCCCGAGGCGAGAATCGACCCAACAAGGCAGACGCGCTACCGTCCAAGGCTGGCTCTACAATCTTCTTTCAGTACGTCGCGTGGTGCAAATTCGCCAACTGAGCTCAATATGTAGGACGTAGGTGTAATATAAGAACTGAATACTAACCGCACCGGAAGTAACAGTTCTTGTTTAAAAGTCCATAAAGATGATATCTGTGCCTATTTCACACAGGCAGGTGCTCTACCTTCCAAGCTAAAAAGTATGTAGTGGTCTACCACTATATTATTTCATGTTACAATGGGCTGTAGTGTTGAAACATCAATAGGTAAAGGTTATCTAAGTATACTCGCAGAACTGTAAAATCGTGACTTCTTTTAGAATAAAACAAGAAGAAATCAAAGTTATAGCAGGCAAATCTTGCACTCAGGGTCGTATGCAGGATTTGATTGAAGGGGAGGGGCAAGATTCCAAACAGTAACGTACCGGGGGGGAGGATGTTTCAAATTTTCGGAGTCTACCCCATAGTAAAGGAGCAAAAATGAAGTAAATACAGCCTGTTTCCACTGCAATTAAAGTCCCAAACATAGAAGCAGCATTTCCGCCGCGTTGTACTGCTATCTGGAAGTTCTTTCCTTCTAATACAACTTTTTCCGCCTCTACCGTAAGTCAAACTCGAACCAACTGCCTCGAAATAGTACGTTTATTTTATTCCTACTTATTTTATATCCATCACTATCGGTCTTGCTTCTTATTTTTCGTTTCAGTGAACGCAAGTAGTCCCATTCAATTCTCTCATATCCATCACAACAGGACAAGTGGAGACACAAGCATGTATCAAATAGAACAAATTCAGAGCTCAAGAACAAATGTCATCTTATCAAAGTACCACGAAATCGAAACAGCTAAGCTCTCTGTAGACGTTATTGACCGACTAAGAACAAAAGCTAGGGTAGACTGCAAACAAACAGACAGCAAAGGTGGAAACTGTATGGACCAATATTGTCTGTATAATATAAACGAAGACCCGTGTGAATATAAAAACATAGCGGCCACAAACCCTGACAAAGTTCACCAGTTGAAAACATTACTGGACCATTATAAAAAGGAGCTGGAGCATATTAAAATGCAGACCGGCTCTTTCGATCCGTTGGCTAATCCTATCTATTGGGATGGTTATTGGTCTGCTTGGAAGGAAAATGACGCTAAAATCTATGTCAATGAAGCACTTTTAGTTTTGACCGGTACACTGTTGGTGCTTATTTATTTGAATTATCTTCTGGTTAAAAAGTTTTTCTGACAAGGTAGAAGGAGAACTAATGACTAGAGAATGTTTTATGGCGGGGACCACAATTTAAGTTTAAACTCGGTTTAAAAATTTAACTCTTGGCTTAAGCAATCTGATTAATTGAATTCAAATTTTGTACCTTGCACCATAATGAAAAAGGAAGTTTTTATTAAAATTTTTAAATTCAAGCGTTTATTTTAAACCATGTTTAAACCCGGGCTGTGGTCCAGGCTATTATGAGAAAAATCAAAATAAAAAATATCATTTTTTTTCTATGAAATAGAGAAAAATCAAACCATACAGTTATCTAAACGAGGGGGGGGGGGAATGGGCCACATACTGTAGGAACAAATTGTTTCCATATTTATTACTTAGGTATGTCAAAATGTTATTACAAAATAGTTTTTAAATTTTTAAAATAACTCTATTTTAAATTTAATTTTATATAACTATTTTAAAATAAAAAATAAAAACCATTTTAAAAATAGTTGGTTAGGCTAATAATTTTAATGACTGATAGTTTAATAAATACCTATAATTTTACGTTTCCTCAATAATATCTATAAACGCCCGCGGAACAAAAATGCATAATATAAATATAAATAGTTTATAAACTATGACGTCTAAGACTAAACTTGTTAAAGTTTCAGAACAAAGCTTGTTACAAGAATCTCAATAATCCGCCTTTATTCAGATGTTCATAGAATATCACAGGCAAATAATAAACGTTTGTACATGAAAAATAAACAACCAAACCAAATACCACTCCGCCACCTACCTCAGTGGTGTAGTGGTCAAGACGCTCGCCTGGTAAACAGGAGGGCGTGGGTTCGATCCCAGCCGAGGTATGGAATTTTATCCTCAAAATAATTGGAGAATTTGACCACAGTAATAGTAATAGCCTACTGCTGGAGTAAAGGGACTTTTTCCTATGCGAGCAGTATAAATAAGCACTGTTATAATATTATCTCTACGAATATCCGGCTATGTATTTCGTATGAACTCCTGTGGCTACTAAAGCACCAGTTTCCTTATTTTTAATTAGAACGTCTAGAAATGCCAACTTCTTTCCACACTTCTTTGTACTGGACTCGATGACTATTTGTTCGCCAATCTTGGCTCCTCTTATGTATCTGAGAACAAAACAAGCGTATTAGCTTGGTAAGTTCTTTGTAATTGGTTGTTATAAAGAATTACGCACTCAGGAAATGCTGTCCATCATCCTACAATTAAAAATAACGCTATTCTACAATAAAATGAGGATATGCATAAGAAAATGTGAAAGATTTTCTTAAGCAGATCCTTATTTTAATTTCAATGGATTCCTATGAGCTCTCAACATCTTATGTTAGTAAATAAGTAAGATTTAGGTATTCTCTTCTACAGGTTCATTTTGGTGTTTTTGTTTAAAACCTCTGTCTAAGTATGCTCAGAACCAGTTCGGTGTGGTCTCCAAGCATTCTCAAAGGTCAAAAAACACCTTATTTATTTATTTTATCTAAGGAGATTTTCTCAACAAGATCAAACTTACGTGATATGTAGATCAACTGAGACACCACTATGCGAGATTTTCGAGCTCTCTTCCATCACATTTTTATGAGTAAGTAAAGCACAGCCTGAGAGATAATCCACTAGGGTGGCAGTCATCCCACCATGCAATGTCCCGAATGTGTTCGTATGCTCCTGAGATATTTTCATCTCTGCAACACATTTACCATCAGCGGCGCTCAGGATGTTTACCTGGTGATAGGAAAAAAGATCTTTAAGATGATTTTTAGTTGTTTTACCAAGTGCCGTGTACAATATCCTTAAAAGTTACCAAATATTTATAAGAATTAATGAGGTATTTGGGTAATATCAAACTGTGTAAATCTCTACTATATTTCACAAGATAAGCTCCAATTCAATTGGATTATTGGCCATCTCTCAAGGTCATAGATGATAATTATTGTGTAAACCCCTTAGTTTTGTAGGTCATTCCACTGGTAACAAAATAGTAGCAAGCACACATGTGGTGAGAATAAAATTTCATTTACTATGCCTATGCATGATGTGATTATTATTTTATTTGTTTTTATAACTATTTTCTATTAAGTACTAAGTAAAGTATAGCAAAGCTATACTACTAATGAGGAAGTAGGTATTGCAATCAGTCCATTTTTTTCTATTCTCTTGAAATACATATCTAGAAATCAAATGATTCTTACCAAAACCATACTGCTTGTTTGTTTCTGTTTTCTTAGCTGCTTCTTTGGCTGATTCTAAACCTATAATGTGCTGATATTTTTCCTTATAATTATGAGCTGGTTTGAAATTCTTTGGTAAGCTCACTTTTTGCCTATCCTCTTCTTGAAGCTTTTCCAGCTTTCTCTGAAAAAAAAAATAATAATAATAAAATAACACCAAGAAAAAATAATAAAAAACAATGACAAAATGATGATAAGAGAAGAACATAGTTTATCTGTCGTAGTTAAGACAATAAGTAATTTATTTAAAGGTTCATTTTTATGCCTACCTATCTGCTTTATTTTTACTTTATTAAGTACCTTCTGAGCAATTTCTTTTGCTTTGTCTTCATTCCATTCTTCCCCTGCTCTCAATGTGGCCAACTCATCTTCAGATGGAGGATTCTGTTTCTTGAACAGCATGACATATCTGTCTTCACCTTCAATGCCAAATGAATATGAAATGACTCCTGCATCTTCGGCAATATCTCGTCTAAAACACACAAAAACAATGGAAAGAGTTCAATTTAATTTCAGTAAAATGACTTTTCCTAGATTCAAATGATTGGCTTAATCTAGAGTTTCCTTCAATTTCCAGTTTTTAACACATTTAGGTGCCATAAAAATTATTAATGTTGAATCAAAGTACTACTTACATAACATTGCGATACAGTTGTTCCATTGGTTCAAATTGTAATCTTGATTCTTGACTGTTGTTCACAAAATCATTGATCTTTTCCTCTGCCTGAAAATAATGAAGAATAAATAGTTAAGTTTCCATCCTGTGGCAAATCTTCAAGGGGGCCATCAACGTTTGGAATAAGAAATCCTGAAATGGGCCCCTTACTTGATGTAACTAGTATGCACATTTCGCACACCAAAGGTGATTCATAAATAGTTGTAAAAATGCTTTACCATTTTTCTCAATTGTTTTAACTTCTCCTTTTCCCTATCTTTTTCTTTGTTGATTGCATCCATCTGATCTGAAAAATGAAATAAAAGGGACATGATATTATTATGATACAAGTGGTTTTTATGTGCTTTAATACAAGTTAGCTAAGAATTTAAATATTTAAGTATTCAGCTCAATTTTTCATATTACAATATTTGTGTTACCCAGAGACAACATGAACTTACCCCAGATCTCTATCTTGTATTATGTATTACTGATGTTTAGTTCAACAATGTTGTATTTTCAGATCTCTAGTTCAAGATTTGAACACATTACAAGCAAGTGACTCATTTGAAGCATGGAGGCTGAAAGAATCCCATGATCTAAGTGACTTGGTTCAGAGGAGGCTTGAATATTTACAAAATCCTTCAGACTGTAGAACTGCTAAGAAATTAGTTTGTACTTTAAATAAAGTAAGTGGAATCTTTTATGGAACTTGAGTTTATGAAAAGCTAATTGCTAGCAGCTTGCAGTAAGTGATGCTCTATGCCATTAACATTCTGTGATCCTTGGATAGTATTGTTGGTGATAGTTGAAAAGTTTGTATAATCTGGTGTTGTGTTGTCACTGCTATTGTTAAACATGATGGTTAAATTTGGTAGGTTTTGATCAATCTCTCTTCATGGATATGGGGAAAGAAACATCTTAACTAAAAAAAATATTTTCTCTATTTAAGTTTTACAAAGTGTTAGTGGTTTTTATTCTAATAACATGAAGAAACCTAGGTACCTTTTAACTCAACCCGATTGTTTTCTTTCACAGGGCTGTGGCTATGGGTGTCAACTACATCACGTTGTCTACTGTTTCATTGTGGCATACGCTACTCAGCGTACGTTGATATTGAAGTCCAAAGGTTGGAGATACGCCCGAGGGGGTTGGGAAGAGGTGTTCGAGCCTGTGAGCAAAACATGCACTTCCCCGGAAGGAGCTTCGACATCCAGTTGGCCAGGTAGTCAATTCGTTATCATTTTTTCAATTTAGACTAGAATATACCATGTTAATCCTAACAGAATGAGACTGAAATGTCCCTTTACTCCCGCAGTTTTTATGTAGGTAACTGGGATAATCAATTTTATTCTAATCTTTTTAATAGTAGAATAGATTATACCATGTTTATCCTGCTAGAATGAGACTGAAAAGTTCCTTTACTCCCGCAGTCTAAACAAGGTCCTATATATTTCATAGGTAAAGTTAAAAATTATGTAGTTAAACCTTATTTAGATTATAAAACAAATTTACAAGTTCTTTCTTATCTGTTTAACCTTTTATCAAAATCGAGCTAACCTTTTGGCCGTACCGTAAATATTTTGTTAATAACACAAAGACTAAATTCATTTTTTTTTTTTTTTTTTTTTTTTTTTTTTTTTTAAAAAAAAAAAAAAACCCTTTTTATCTAAAAATTTTCCATCTTTTTTTTTTTTTTTTTTTTTTTTTTTTAAGAAGAAGAAAAAAGCCCTTTTAGATCTAAGATTCTCCGTTTTGTATCTATTTACCAATAAAGAAACTACAATTTCAGGTCACGATGAAACTCAAGTGATCAAGCTACCTGTGATAGACTCAATCAGTCCGCGGCCCGCTTATCTTCCTCTCTCCATTCCGAAAGACTTGGAACCCCGACTATCTCGACTTCACGGCGATCCAATCGTTTGGTGGATTGGACAGATCCTCAAGTATTTGTTCAAGCCACAACCGAAAACCCGGGACTTCCTCAGCAAATATGGCGAAAAGATCAACTTTCAGAAACCTATTGTTGGGTATGTTATATCTTTTTTCTTTTTTAATAATAATAATAATAGTGCTTATTTATACTGCTCGCATAGGACTGAAAAGTCCCTTTACTCCAGCAGTAGGCTACTACTATTATGGTTAGGAAATGACAGAATTTATCTTTGCCAAACTTACCACTGAGAATTAACACAGTGTCAAGAGTTTTCTTTGGCGTCACCCATTTGATTTACACAGGCCAATATGACATGGAGTCGAGTGGATTGGAACACATCACATGCCTTCAGGCACACTCCATTTGTCAAGGGTCTAGTGATCCCTTGGGATCACTTTAATTTGAAGTATTTCTTTAACTCTGGATTCACTGTGAACTCTCTGTGGTAAGGTCGGGCATTAACAACTTAGTCGTAGATTCACACAGTGTATTGAAGCGACGGCATTTTGTATTTCGAGACAAGCATTCATGCTCGACACGAAATTCCTTCGATATTAGCTGAGAAATTAAGTTCCTTTATCAAAAAATTAATGATTGAGCCACCTGAACAAACTTATGATCTCAATTTAGCACACATATCCTCACAGCTATAATCTGCTTCCCTTATTCAAAATCTAGACAGATTACTTTCTTACACTAATGTTATAGAAAGTAAAAATCTTGTTGTGTCAAATCTGTTGGTTTTTACTCCAGACTCAGAGATGTTGGAAGTGGTGTGAATTTTATTTGAATTGGCATTGATTGCTTGTCATTTTTGTTTCCAAGACGGCCATACGCCATACTAACGTAATTAGTTTGAAGAGATTCTGTAGCAAATATCCACTGTTTATGTTTAGTTTTGTTAAGTTTAAACGTTTTGTGGTGCACCCCTGCTGGCAACTTAGCCACAATGTTCTAAGAGACTATTTGATTAATTATCTACTTAAATATTATTTCCGTAAATACCATGACTAATATGATTCAATAGATTTGATCCAATTGCACATTTTTAAAGTCAAACTTTTTAGATGTTGAAAATATACCTTCGCTAGGCGATTATATTCTGTAGAACTCATCAATTTTCTAAGTAGTTGTATATGTATATTTTGAAAACATGTCATTGGATTTTTTGAGATCTATTGTATTTTGTAGCTATTTGTTAAAAGAACTGATTTATATAAACGATCAAAAAGAAAATTTATTGAGGGAATTTTGAATAGTCAGACAAAAGCGATCAAATTTACGTTTTCATCAGAAAACATTTCTACTTAATTGTAACTCAACTTCAATAATTGGAGACATTTATTTTAGAAGAGATTAAAAATATGTTAATTTTAACTTAATTTATTATTTTAATTTAATGTATCAAATATTTAATGTGTATTTGTAATTGTGTTTACTGGCTGTGTCTTTTAGGCAATATAGATTTTGTTTAATGTACATATTTTCTCCGTAAAGAAAGAAAAATCTGCAGGCATGAAATTCACCGTAGTTATTTTTAAGGTCACAAATCATTTGAACCATATAAAACGGTTCACAAATTCCAAAGAGTGTTCTATAGTATCCTTAAGTAATGGAATGAACTTTAAGCGATTGTAATCCTTAATTTGCACACACTCAAGTATTTTTGCCATAACTATGTATTATGTCCAAGTTATGGGACTACAGTCACTCTTTTACCACCTAATATAAACTATACTATTTGGTTTTCATTCGAACTAGCAGGAAAATGGGGATTTTACCTCCGGGCCCAAACACATTTTCCTCTTGGTGTGAATTTTATCTCTACAGAATTTCATTAATTTAACCTTTGTCTGATTCGTTTTTTGGACTTCAAACTAAATTGTTGAATACTGAAAGCCCTTCTTGACTCGTTAGCCCTGAAGTATTTTAGTGAGTGTGAAACCAATAATCCACTGAATAATGCATAATTTTGCTTGAGTATGTAATGCACTTTTATGGGGTAAAAACTAATAAAGTTGTTCTTGCACAATGAACGTGTTTTCCACAAGTCAATTTGTGCAACTGTCAGGGGATTTTTGGTTCAACATTCAAAATATTTCTGAAGATCAAACCTATCTCGTTTTCTTTTGCCTTCCAATTTTCACTATTGCCAAATGTTTATACAGGGAAAAGTTCATTTCTGATTTCAATTTTGTTCCTTACTTTTTCGCTAACCCATAAAATCCCAGAGTTTATCTCGTAAATTCATGGGAGCTCGTGTTCCATGCTATGACAACTAGGAGAAATTTCAAGAGCCACTTTTATTCCAAGTATTTCATACTTAATGTCATCAAATAATGTTTTGGTTAGAATTAAATACGAAATAGGGGGGATGTGAACAATAATATGACATTAGGAAAACCGAAAACCACGTATAAAATTCTCCTCCTTTTGGTTTTAGTAATCCTTTATTTCGTTTTCTGTTACTTTCTCATCTTGCCCTTGTTCATTTCTTGCAAAATTTTCTTTATTAGTAGGTATAACTATAGACTATACCTAATATACGTACTTTGATTGATTTGAATTTACCTATCAAAGTTTTTCGAAATCTCAAGTAACCACTTTTAATTCATAAATTAATATTCTATGATCAAATATGTACCTATTGTACCTATAAAAATTGGTAGATTACATGCTTACCTAAATTATGAACTGTTTCATAGTAACCTTGGGTACCAACTTATATGAAAGGAGTTGTGTCTAGGTATCAATATAGAAAGAGTATTCTAGGTACCCATAGAAACCATTGTTTTTTAGATGCATCACTGTTAATTGCTATAACAGGAAGTAGGAAGATATCAAAGCAACGTTCTTGCGTGTTCTAAAACACTTATGATCAAGTTCTAGGTCTAGGTTAGAACAATACCACCTACAATAAATGAAACACCTAACCCACTTTCTTTTGCTTATTTACTTTTACTTGAAATAGAGAACTTCAATCTGTAGACTTCAATGGGATGTGTGGACCTTTTTTTATGTCCGAGCTTAAATTTGGTTTAAGAAAGACGTTTTTCAGGTTACAATAAATAAATGAACCATTATTATGTATATTGTTTGTATATATAATGATGCAAATTCCCAAAAAAAAAAAAAAAAAAAAAAAAAAAAAAACCCAATTCAGTCGTTTGTTGTGATAATGACCATGTAATATTCTCTATACAGAGTGTATGTAATATTTTCTATACAGTGTGTTAATAACTACCTATCTATTGTTCGTTGTTGTCTAAGTGGGTTCGCGGAAAATTCTACAGAGGAAAATCCTTTCTTGTGACAGCTCAGAAAAAGCTGCGAAGTGTCTCTTTTTTACGTTTTGCCGAACAGCGCAGGCTGATTTTAACCAGTTTAATTTGGTACTATTAAGTGTGTGTTTTTCAAAACATGTATCTAAAACACTTGAGTTTGTCTGAAAACGTTTCCCTTAACAACCTGTTTTGGGATAGGTGAAAAATCTCCAGACATTTCATCACGATATCGAATCAAAGGATCGGAGTGAATTTTCCAAAAGAATCAGGAAAATCTTTCCATTCACACTATATCCACCAATAGATCAGTTGCGCTTACTTGTGTGATGTTTCAAAGTCATAGAGCAGGAAAAATGAGGACCAACGGAATTTTTCTTTTTCTTCTACGACTTCTAGATACCGAGATAAATCGATTTAAATAATACCGATAAATCGTAAAGTTTGACGTCACGACATATGCTCCCGTAGGCGATGACGTCATAACTCATGACTCCCGCTTCGTTTGTTTGTGCGCAAGCGTTTCTGCGCATTTTGACATTAAGTCTGACGTCACAACTCTATGAACTTTTTAATTGAAACGGCAATTAAAAATTGAATTTTCGACCTTCTAAAGTTACTTTTTCGGAGTTTTGACTTCAGATTTGGATTTCTCACAACTTTTTACGTAGGAATCGACCTTTTATTAATAATATTTTCCCAATAGATCAGTTGCGCTTACTTGTGTGATGTTTCAAAGTCATAGAGCAGGAAAAATGAGGACCAACGAAATTTTTCTTTTTCTTCTACGACTTCTAGATACCGAGATAAATCGATTTAAATTGAAAGACTTCATTCATTCATTCTTTGTGGTCTTGTGTTTTGCAGTGATGACGTTTGTTTAGGAGATAATTGGTACATTCTTCTTTCACTTTGCCTTTATCCCAGTTTCATTTGGGATGGGCATTTCCCTCTTTTAATCTACCCCTCCATTCAACGTTTCCTCTCTTCTACATCCTAAGTACAAATTTTGGTACTTTGAAACAATATCCCTCTAGATTAGACTCTATCGTTCATTATAAAATTTGGTTCTTTTGACACATCCACTAATATTATGATCTCTCTCCGTCGCGTCTCATCCCATTACAATAAATTTCGGTTCTTTTGGCACATCCACTAATCACTTTTCTCGCTCAAAATCAAACTTGATCTGACCTTTTAAAAAGCTCCTAATCAAAAAAAAATAGCAAGCTCTGAGCTTTCTCAAAGGTTAAACACGAGACTGTAGACCTGACTACAATAGGAAATGCCCCTATGCACCCTTCTTAAGAATGTACCTATCTACCTAGCCCTAGCTATTGTCAAAATAGGTACCACGTATCAGGGTTAGTATGTAGAGTGCATACTTCTAGCAGTCTTTTCCGTTTACATGTCAATCAGACGATCAAACTTGATCTGAACTTTTAAAAAGCTCAAAAAAATAGCAAGCTCTGAGCTTCCTCAAAGGTTAAACACAAGACTGTAGACCTGACTACAATAGGAAATGCCCCAATGCACCCTTCTTAAGAATGTACCTATCTACGTAGCTATTGTCAAAATAGGTACCACGTATCAGGGTTAGTATGTAGAGTGCATACTTCTAGCAGGCTTTTCCGTTTACATGTCAATCAGACCATGAAATTCGTTCATTTTCATATGGAGTAAAGCACACATATTCTATCTATAAATTAATTTAAAGAACAAAAAAGTAGGTATCTACTTGTAGAAACTTAGTATCTTCCTATACCTTTATTATTTTGTTTTTTTATGATTTTTACCATTTGTGTAACTTTGTCTATCGGAAAAATTGATGGTCTCGAATTTTACAAATCTGGTGGAGATTTTAACGTGAGCGAATTTTACTTTAATTCTACCTATTTGGTTTACTTTTCCTGGACAAATCCGTATCAAATACGTAAGGTGCATCAAATACATACGTATGAACTTCATTATATTATAAACAAAAGATATAGCAAATAATAAAATATACCTACAGCATTTTTGCTTCCTTTTCAAAAATGAACAAAACATATTTTTTATTTTCATTTATGTTTGTTCGTAGAATCCCAGCAGTACGGAATTTTCTAATGAAATGACTATTACCGAAACGGTAGATGTGGATGAATAGATTTTGTCTGAAGTAGGAGTAGTATAGGGGTCAGTGACGAGAGCACCCATGTGAAAAGTTAGGCTCTCGATTTCCCTAGAAAAGTCCCTTAAACTTCTTTTTAAACCCTGGAACCGTATAAATTGTTCATAGGTTGGGACTATTTGCGAACCAAATCTACTGGACAGATTGCATAAAACATTTAAATTTAGATTAGAAAGAATTAGATTACACCCGGACCCGAAGAGGATATGACAGATAGATTAGGTTTCATTTCATAATATTTGTGCTTAGTACAAGGTACCTACACTTAATATTAACCTCGTGGATACAAGTGGCGTAGCTATGGGAAAGGACTGACTTTTTTCCTCAAGTTATTATTATTATTATTATTATATTACACTTTATTAGGATTTTACAATATTTTTTACAATACAATATTTACAAACAGGTACACAAAACAAAATAACAAAATAATAAGAAATTAACAAAAGAAAACGAAAATTGAATAAAGAAAGAAAAAAAAAATTGAAAAATCCTAACTCAGGGGCGGGATTAATGCCTAGGGCATTCTCTTCCATCCAAGTTACGTGATGCTCCAGATTGTTTTTGATTGTAACTCCCTTTAATTTTGACTCTATGCGCTATTATCTCCACTCCTCTCTGTTTTAAGCCCAAGAAAAGTAAAAAGATGGAAATCATTCTCCCACCAAGGACAGAAGGATCTTCGCACCGATCGAAGTTTTGTGGGACAGTATTTTAGTATTTTTTAGCGTCTTAAGACTAAAGCTGTCTCCACACATAGTCGACGCCGCACCGTCAATCGACCGTAAACCGTACACTTCCTCGACAACATAGACTCACCTCGTCGATCGACGGCGTCGACTACGTGTGGAGACAGCTGTAGAATACGACACTGATCGAGTACTTTCACTACGCTAACCATGAAGCTCCTAACATACTGACAGTGTATTTTTATCTTGGGTGTTGAGTACATTTTAATAGTCATTAGATACAAGATATGTGGAGACTTGGTTACATATTATTCCATGTAAACTGGATTGCATCTTCAAATAATAGGTTTAAGACCTGGGCGGTCTAGTCGTAAGATGTAGCTAGAGTGACTCAAATGAAGGGATTAGCCTGCAGCTTTGAACATTGGTTCTCGATAGAGCTGTAAAGTGAAGTTAACAAGTTGACGTCAGAATCTGACTCTTGAAAAGAGATACTTTATCATTTGTATTATGAATTTATTACATAAATTAATTGAAAGAAAAAAGAAACCTATTTAGCTACCTATCTGGAATTGAGATGAGATCTGACTGATATAATAATAATACTTCGATTTTTATTGTACATTAAATTCAAACATGAATGTATACAACGTCGGTATGTTAAACTAGTGATAAAACTTACCCTACTATTTTAAAATATCATAAATACCTTTTCTCCTATTCTACTCCCGACAGCTTTAATATTTTTACCGAAGTACCATAATACGTCTAAAATTATACAGACATATTTTTCTTTCAATAAAATAGAGGAAAAACACATTGCTAATAACAAGTAATAGGTAATGGAAGAAGTAAAAAAAGAAAAAAACTGGATAACGAGCATTCAAAGCAAATTACAATCCAAGTGCAGTGATTATTCAAATTCCGTGGGTGGTGAAAATATCAGCATTATAAAATTGAACTTCAAACCTTGACTGTTGTTCTAAATTTCAAAGGTGAATTCATTGAACCAAAACCACCCAAAGCTAAGCTACCCTATCGCGAGTTTACAAACCTAGAACTTTTTTACCTGAACAATAAGCAGTCAATTTAGTCAGTATAATTATCTTTGCTAAATGTCAGTAGGAATACGAAGCTGGGATGTAATGGTCTGAGAAATAGATGAAGTTTACTGTTTTGTTTTGTTTTGAGGTAATTGGTACAATAGTTTGCAGAACACAAAAACAAATCAATACCATTCTAACATTTCTAACACTCCGTAATTGAAGCTTATAGGAATTAACTATTCACCTGCCTCGGTGGTGTATTGGTCAGGTACCAGCTAGCTCTCGCCTGGTAATCAGGAGGGTGTGGGTTCAACCCAGCCGAGGTATATAAGAATATCCTTTATCCTCAACATTGTTTGAGAATTTGACCACAATAATGGTAGTACCGTATTACTGGTCAAAGGGATACTGTCCTATTCATGCATTATAAGCACTATTATTAGTACTTTGAAGTAGGTAAACTAGGCTTGTATCAATTATACAGAGGAGTGTTTACTTTAGCTCTCGCCTGGTAATCAGCTAATCAGGAGGGTGTAGGTTCAACCCAGCCGAGATATATGGGAATCTCCTTTATCCTCAACATTGTTTGAGAATTTGACCACAATAATGGTAGTACCGTATTACTGGTCAAAGGGATACTGTTCTATTCATGCATTATAAGCATAAGCACTATTATTATTACTTTGAAGTAGGTAAACTAGGCTTGTATCAATTATACAGAGGAGTGTTTACTGGAATTCATTGTCCGTGTAATTGTATAATAAATAATTGAGTAGGTAAGTAGGTACATACATTTAATTGTGTTACGCCAAATGCACTTCATGAGCTAAATGCACTAGGATAAATAATATTTTAAGCATAATCACATGTTTTTTAAGTAAAAGTAAGTACCGATTACCTATATTACCAGTATTGAGGTACTTACTCGAAATTGTGACTCCTGTTACGTCACACTTCTTATTCCTATAGGTACCTTTACCGATTACCTATATTACCAGTATTGAGGTACTTACTCGAAATTGTGACTCCTGTTACGTCACACTTCTTATTCCTATAGGTACCTTTTTTATAGATGAGTATTACACCGCCCGCCGTTTTTATTTCGTAGCACAGTGAAACAACTGCTATAGACGACTCATGTGGTCTGTGTCGTAGCATGCCCATCCCGTAGAAAATTGATTTAGACAACTGGCAGGTTTTGGTTTGCAGCAAAAGGTGCCAACCTGCCAAATGACCTGAATCACCTGAAATTGTTTTGGTACGAACAGGCCATGCATAGGCGTCAAGATAAAAATTTCTTTTTAGCAATCAGGTTGATGCGTGGATGTAAATTTCAGCTCCAGGCTGTTTGAGATTTTGTTTTTAGATTCACAATCGTAATTACTTTGCAATATTTTATGCGAAACTTACTAATTATCTGCCAAACTGGTTCTGACAGACTTCATTCATTTTTTGTGGTCTTGTGTTTTGCAGTGATGACGTTTGTTTTAGGTACATTCTTCTTTCACCTTGCCTTTATCCCAGTTTCATTTGGGATGGGCATTTCCCTCTTTTAATGTCACCATCCACAATCCTGCATTCAACGTTTCCTCTCTTCTTCATCTTATAAGTACGAAATTTGGTACTTTAAAACAAATTGTATCCCTCTAGATTAGACTCTCTCCATGGTATCGTTCATTATAAAATTTGGTTCTTTTGACACATCCACTTCAATAAAACTAAAGGTCCTTTTTTGACTGAAGTCAGAAGTCAGATCTAAGTTTCAAAACTTTTGCTTTTTTAAAGAGGTTTGATAAATTGAACTGTAATTTCTGAGGTCTGAGGTCATTAGTCATATCGTCTCCAAAGCGAAGAGAGAAGGAAAATTCCTGAAAAAATCTTATCTGCTTATAGGATAACGTTCGCGCCGGGCGGGAATCGAACTCGCGATTTTCTTTGCCTGTTTTTCTCTCAAATGATCAGTCCGATTTTTCCCTGGCGGTCCTAGTAGGCTACGCCACTGGTGAAATTGGTCTTTGTGCACTTCTATCCTCTGAGGTTCCAGCTGGTAGGCCATACACTATAAGTTTTACTGTCAGGACATTTTAGACTCCAATTTATTATCAGCCCACACCAATCTCGAAAAGAGATAGTTAAAGTACCGTTAAATTTATTGGTATGTTAGTATGACTACGACTGTTAAACTGTAACGAGTTGGTTTACTGGGATAAAACTACTTTTTAACTTGAAAGTCCCAATTCTGTTTGTTGTTGTTTACAAAAACAAAGAATTTTGTTAAGCCATTTTCCTAGATTCTTATTCTAAAAATTCTAAATAAATAAATATCTAATAATCAAATCTAATAAAATTAATTCTTTGCACCTCAAAAATAAAATAAAATAAAATTCTACCTCATCGTGTAAGGTGGCTTAGCTGATCGAGTAATAATAATTCTGTTCTTCATTTCTTCAGCTGGGCTGGGATCTGTTCTTGCATTACGAACCAGAAGTCAGTCAGTTAGAATTATCAGTTGGAAGTTGAAAAGTCGATCGCGCTCAGTTTTCATCGAAGTTTTTTTTATTTAAAACCTATTGACTCGTATTTTTAATCGATTTTCTTTCTTCCCATACAAATTATTATCTCATTTTTACGTTCTTTTGTGTTTTTTTATTAGTTCCCTGTAGGTACTCGTATAATGGAAGAAGTGGAATAGGAAGTGCAGTTTTTTTCCAATTTCTTCATCAGAACTGTTGTACTTTTCCGTGCAAATATTTTTCTTCACCCAGCGTTTAATAAGGTACGTGAAGAGCTGGATTTTTCGTCTTTTTATATTTTCTTAATGTTTGTTTATTTTTTCCATTTTTTTTTTCTTCTATGATATAAAAAATAGGTACCTACTTCTTTTCGTTTAAACTTGCCTATTTGTTTGTTGTTGCTTAAAAAACTTCAGCAACTTAAAAATCTCTAGCTCGTATATCTAATTTTATGATTAGAAAGGGTTCTCCTTTGACTGAAAACTATTTACAAATGACGCTCCCTAAATCATACCCTATGCTGACAGCTGATATAGGTAGGTACACCTATACTACTAGTACTACTACCTAGTGGTTAGCATAGACGCACGGAGGACTTCAGATCTGAAGGTTGTTGGTTCGGTCCAAGTAGGTATTAAAATTAGCAAGGAGCCTTAATCCTGAAACGACATTATTTGTCACATTGCCAACGAAGAAAAATCGTAATTTCGGACGAAGAAAAATTCGTGCAGTGTGAACGGACTAAAAATAAGCATTGTGATTTATTAGTTTATTACCAATCAAATATAAAAGACCTTGTTTAGACTGTGAGAGTAAAGGGACTTTTCAGTCCTAAGCTGGTAGTATAAACAAGGTATATTCTATTCAAGGTATACTTATTTCAATATACTGAACTATTTTTCAGACACTGTCATCTTCAGCCACATGAACATATTATTTGTTGTTGTGTTGTTGTGTTTTTTTTTACATAGAAGTACCTAATATCTACTAGGCGGATGTTATCTGCCGTCCTTCCAAGCATGAAATTCTTTCTGGTTCTAGTGTTTCGTTTCGGGCTAGCCTGCCTATCTTGAGCTTTGTCTTACGAGTATGAGCAGAAGCCCATATGTGCCAAGTGCAATGACCATTGACCGTCATTTTGTATGGAGCATCGCACTATACAACTAATTTGTTCAACTTTTTTTTTTTTAGTCGTCTTTGAACAAATATGCGTCCTTTTAAGATACCTACCTGTCTTTTTGCCGGAGGTATTCTGTGAAATCCTATGCATTGTGGCCACCACTCACGCTCAGATCGTCCGACAAAAAGCGGGTTCATCGGAACGTGTGGCCGGGAAAAGCTTCAGACTGCGGTCTCTCAGCCGGTCTGACAGACCTAGGTTTCTAGCTTTTTGCGTCACACACGGTCCGACTGTCTGACAGACCTGGGTCTGGGTCTGTCAGACAGTCTGAGAGCGTAAGTGGTGGACATAAAGTTTTCTCTGAAATTTTATGCCTAAGGCCTTCTGTGGTCACAATAGACCCTAGAAGGTCGAAGTACTGTCTTCTTTACCGATTAACCTTTGGAGATCTATTAGGGAAACTCTGATGGAAGCTTAACCTTTGAGCTCGCGCCTTTCCTAAATTAAGTAGATACCTACTTTATGTAGTCTGTCGATGTACTACAGGCTACAGGTAGTCCCATTATTTCAACCTAAATAAATCTTCCAAATTAAACTCACTGCATCACCGTTCAGGAACTAAGTACCTCCGTTTTAGAATTCGTCTTAGGAGTCAGGATTTCTCTCAATTGAAACGTTTGAAGAAAAAAACCAGCTGATTTCTTTGGTATCTATGGTTGACTATCGCAGTGCCCACGCTAAATAGTGATAAGTCTTGATCTTTACCGATTAACCTTTGGAGATCTATTAGGGAAACTCTGATGGAAGCTTAGCCTTTAAGCTCGCGCCTTTCCTAAATTAAGTAGATACCTACTTTATGTAGTCTGTCGATGTACGACAGGTAGTCCCATTATTTCAACCTAAATAAATCTTCCAAATTAAACTCACTGCATCACTGTGCAGGAACTAAGTACCTCCGTTACAATCCGTCTTAGGAGTCAGGATTTCTCTCAATTGTTAACTGAAACGTTTGAAGAAAAAAACCAGCTGATTTCTTTGGTATCTATGGTTGACTATCGCAGTGCCCACGCTAAATAGTGATAAGTCTTGAACAGGCACGAACTCGAGATGAACTAAATAAAGATAGGGGCACTACGTGCTATAGGTGCACTCATTTGGTGCTATAGGTAAGCAATATTTTACTAGCGTACTTTTTTTTATTCCACCAAGGAGATTCCGCTTTGGACGTCCATACTTGCTGCCACAGGGCACTTATGTATTTTCAATGGCTATTCGAAAGAGGGCCTCTGAAAATTTTGCCATTTTGTACGAAAAATTTCCAAGAATTACCTAAATAGTCTGTTTCTCGTGTAAGGGAGATGTTTTAACTCATGGGTTTCTGTGGGTAAACACCATGGAATATGCTTTGGCAGTCAAGGTGTAGAAGTTGAAAATTCATAATATATCTCTCCTTAGTGGAAAAAAAGTACGATTATAAAGTACGGCTCTTATAGTGTTCAGTTTCCAATCAGTCTAATGGCAATGACAACCGGAGTTCAGTTTTCCATTTCCCTACTCTACACCTACTCTACTCTCCTGATTACCAGACGACCATTTGACGTTGATGTTTAAACTCTTCTTTGTTAACTCCTCAATTTTAAACCCTTCAAAATTTCAAATCTCCCCTGATTCACGTAGAACGCGTGGGCACTTAACGCGAAGTGCTTCATATTTGAATTTGCATTGGCAATATAGAGATATTGAATTGCGTTTCTTTTTCTTCGTTTTTCCTCTTACAATGGGAGATACGTAGAACGCGTGGGCACTTAACGTGAAGTGCTTCATATTTGAATTTGCATTGGCAATATAGAGATATTGAATTGCGTTTCTTTTTCTTCGTTTTTCCTCTTACAATGGGAGATAAAGAGAATGCATCTTTTCGAACGTTGAAACTTGACAGAAAATTTTGCAGATTACCAAGATTTCAGATGAGTTGGAGTAGGTATCTACTGTCAATAATTTTATAATGTTACAAAGGTAGCTTTACAAAATCTTCTTCGGCTTTTGAAATTCTAAAGCTAAAAGAGCAGCCTTTGGAAAATATCATACGTATCAGGGTAAGTTATTCTTGCTACCATTCATAGGTACACTACCTACCTACCTGATTGAAGACGTGCATTTGAAATTAATCTCGAGGGAATTGATAGGTCAGATCAGTATATAGGTAACACTGGTAAACTGGTATAATTCAGTGAATTAATAAATAGTATCTACTGTCAATAATTTTATAATGTTAAAAAGGTAGCTTTACAAAATCTTCTTCGGCTTTTGAAATTCTAAAGCTCAAAGAGCAGCCTGTATATGGAGAATATTATACGTATCAGGGTAAGTTATTCTTGCTACCATTCATAGGTACACTACTTACCTACCTAATTGAAGACGAAGACGTGCATTTGAAATTAATCTCGAGGGAATTATTGATAGGTCAGATCAGTACAGGTAACACTGGTAAACTGGTATAATTCAGTGAATTAATAGGTAAATCTTTTAAAGATCAATACATTTTATGATGTAACCCAACATCTTGAATGTATAATTTTGTTTAATTTGTTTTCTTTCGTTTTAATTTCTTAAACATTTCTTAATCAAACTGGTTTCACCCAAAGGTATCAGTCACTTGACTCCTAAAGCTGTTCGATTTATTTTACACAGACTTGAAGTAGGTAAGTTAGATAATAACCTATTTACGAGCAAGTACTTATTTCAAAACCATTTTTCAGTTAATATAGGTACTCTAATATGTTTTTAATATCTATGACACATTCGACATAGGTAGGTCGGTAGGGGTGTAGGGAGGTACCTATCTAGAATAGAATAGAATAGAATATACCTTGTTTATCCTGCTCGAATGAGACTAAAAAGTCCCTTTACCCCAGCAGTCTAAACAAGGGTTCTTTAAAGAAATGTAGAAGATGTTACAAAAAGACCCGTATGTACCTACGTACATACCCGTATAACCATTCTTTATTTAAGGTGATTTAAGAATTTAAGAAACCTATAGGTATTTTATCAAATAGCCTTTCTAAAGAATCCGGAATAAGCTGTTTCTGTCACAACCTATGAAATACCTATTTGCTCGTGCAACACAATATTGATATCCACATGTCATAATACAACATATGTATTTCATATGCGACTAGTATCAATAAGTTACACACCTATTCGGTTGATTATACGTGGTTATATCACTACTTGATTAATATTAACATACCTAAATAAACACTCAAGGTCGCTCGGTATTCTTTGAGCTTTGAGAATCTACGATAACTTTTCAAACGATAAACATTTCGAGATATTTTTTTTTTCTCGTGTATTATCGTCTGTGACTCCCTTTGACAAAAATGTAAAGTATTTTCTTGACGAATTGTTTGGGATTGTGAGCTTTTCATGGTACCGATCATAATTACCTACGAATAGAGGAAGCGAGTTTTTCATTTTCTCTCTTTATGTCTTCATGAGGAATGAATTTTTTTACCTAAACCGTAAGAAACCCCGCAGGCTGTGCGATTGTTTCGCGGCTGGGTTAATGGAATCTATATTTTATTCTTTGTTTTGCTAAAAATATGTCCCAACTTTTCGCACTTGTCCTCATGAGGCAGAGTCCACCCCAAAATCCAATATTAGAGAACCGAAAATATCCCACTACAGAATCGAAAATTATTCATTGATGAGCTGAAATCACTAAGGTTAATAATGTAATAGAAAGTGAGACATAATAAATATTGGTGGATGTGTCAAGAGCACTAAGATTTAAAATGGGCAAAATAGTGGATGTGCCAAAACCACCAAGTTTTCTAATGCCGATATAAGGAGAGAGAAAATTTAAGCATTCTTTCCAACAGATTAAAACAAAACGATTTAGGAAATATTCATAGTATTTTTTCGTCTGAATAGTTTTCTCCATAACATCACTTGACAGCACTTACGCAACACTGAAAAAATAATCCATTCTAGAAAATAAGGGAAAATGGGGTCAATTTTTAGGACAGAGAAAATTGGGTCAAAACATTGTTTTTATTCCTCACTAGAGAACTCAATGCGTGCCAACTTATTTGCACGTGCTAGCGTGTCCTAAATTTTCGCGTCCTTCATTTTCTAATCTCACTCAGAAGTTTCTGATTGAGATAATTCTTTGTGATATTTTGTCAAGTTCCACTATATCTGTGATTCTTCCGTGTTCAGTGGGAAAAGTTCATCTGGATAGATGATGATTGATGATTGTGTGTATTCATCTTTTCCAGTAGGTACCTTTTATTGTGTTGTGTATGCGCAGGTCCTGTACCTATTTTAGGTATACCATACGTGTTACTATGTTACCTACTCAGTAACTTCTTCCAATCTTTCATATTCACCGTCACTCTGTAGGGAATTAGGGAACCATCACTTCTTTCACTGTTTATCAAACCTTTGGCCCCTGCTCGTCAGTAAAAGTTGCCTGCTATGTGCATAAGTTCAAGTACCTATACATACTCGTATAATGAAGACTTGCAATTACAACAATAGCATTGCATTATCTCCGACACGCGTATAGAAATTGCAAACGCCCTTTAATTATTATTGTTATTTTATTATTACAAATCTCGCTCGCCCTTGCAAATCTAATTTGCGTAACAATCTCGTAAAAAATATTAAATAATTTATAATAGGTATTAAAGTATTTTACTTGGAGTAAATAAACAATTTTTATAAGTATCTACACAATGTTGTGAATAACCCTCAACAAATGATGGGTATCTTTGAAAATGAAAATTTGATAATGCTCAGAAGAGCGACAATCATGTAGTTCCTCGATTATTCTGTGCTAAATTGTATGCCTTATCGTGGATTCGAACCACTAATCTCCATGTCTGGAAGTCCACCTTAACGTCCTTCTATACCAATGAGGTTGATGTGTGATGGGAACTATAGCATACGTAAGGCTGCCACACTTGATTGAATGCTACGGCTTGATTGAATGGTCAGACCGCAATTGAAAGAGTGTGCTTGACCGCTTTGATTGTTTAAAACTAGGTGGACCGCAGAAGGACGCCAGTTACCAATGAGGTTGATGTGTGATGGGAACTATAGCATACGTAAGGCTGCCACACTTGATTGAATGGTCAGACCGCAATTGAAAGAGTGTGCTTGACCGCTTTGATTGTTTAAAACTAGGTGGACCGCAGAAGGACGCCAGTGAGTGGCAAATATCAAATATTACACTCCCTTTTTAATTGTAAATATTACTGTCAACTGTTTGACATACAATTCTTTGGTTATAGATAGGCTTGCCAAACGTCCCGAATTGGCCGGGACAGTCCCGAATTTCAGGGGGTGTCCCGGCGTCCCGTTCAGTTTTTCATGGAGAAGGAGAAGGAGAAGGACAAGAGGTAGGTTACAGGAATGCACGACACGTGCAAAAATAATCTTATGAAGCATAATTTCATCCAGACGATCTTATCAGTACAAAAAATAGGTACGCTTTAATAATCTCAAGATGTTATGGGATAGATGCTTTTCTACTAGTGTACCGATAGATTTACCTACTTACCACTTTAGACTCTCAAGTTATACTTACCACTTGAAGTTCAAGCCTGAAAAAAAAAATCTGTTTTTCCCCCCCTTTTAGCAGACTTAGGTATAGGTAGGTAGGTAAATACTAGTGTTATAAACCATACTAGTGTAATAAACCAAAGGTCCATCCATTCTAACGGATAATGGTCCACTTTTCAAACGTAAGGTCCTTCTCTCTTAGAAGTCACTAAAGTCTGAGAGTCTGTGTACAATTTACGCTCTGATTAGCTATTATG
>NW_007377547.1:321885-341320 GCF_000475195.1 Diaphorina citri | reverse complement strand
CAATTTGAGCACATTTTTTGTCTTTTCTCAGAGATTGTCCGTTTTTCTTCTAGTTTTTTCCTTCCCTTCACACCCTCCTAAAAGTAGGTGAGAGAAGTTTCCATTGATAAGTAGACTGAGTGAGGAATTAGACAATGCATTTCATAATTTCAAATTTTGACCACACCTCAAGAGTTCAAGAGAAAGGAATTTGTCTAAAACCCCTTATCCCATCGTTTCCATGCCACGTTACGTACTTTGAGCTCTCTATCTGACCTCAAAAGAGTCGATGTGACCTCAAATAAATACAAAATCTCAATGTGACCTCAAACGAATCAAAAGTTCAAAATGGAAAAGCCATATTGTTTTGTATTGTTTTGTACAAAAGCCATGTAAAATGGATAGTAATACACAATACGAGTAATGCCAACGAATGCAAAATTTCTTTTCTTAACAAAGGCACGTGTATAACTTTTTTTCCTGATGGAAAAATAGTTATCTATCTCCATGCATCACAACAACTTTCAGACAATTGCTATTTGCACTTGGAAACTTTTGTAAAATTCCCAGAAGCGTAGGCTGTGTTTTATTTCTGTGCTTGGGACCAGGCCCGTACACTTACACTTGGATGGTTCAAATAAAAAAAAAGCCCTAGGCCTCCCAACTTAAATGCGGATCGGCTTGGAAAGAACACAATGTACCTAAGATTGAAGACAATTCTAACTTCTTGTATAACGTATCCACGAGATGTCCCTGTTGACCACATGGGATGCAAGAGGATACTTGTTAGCTTCCTCAATAGCTAACTGCTTCACTGTGCGAAGTGCTAACCAAAAAAAACACACCAACAACAAATTGAAATCGATTTGGTATTTATCAATCAATCTTATCCAAACCTTTTCTTCGCTAGGTGTTGATTGTTAATTTTCTCAAAGGCAGGCCTTTCTAAAGTTGAACACAAAGTTAACCAAGTTCTCAGGAAGAAAGAAAAGGCAAGGCCTCAAAATTTTCAATTTTGAAATGCTGATTTCTCCTTCTCGATTAATAATAAAGAAAAAAAGTGACAAAAAAAAAAAGTTAAAAAAAAAAAACAAAGTTCTACTTTCTTTATTACCTCCATTTCTTTCCCTCCTTATCCTCTCCCTCCCCACTCCCATTCAATCCCTCCCTCCATCTTCCCCTCTTCATCCCTCCAACCTTTTTCTCCTCCTCGACCTCTTTCCACCTCCTCCTCTCTCATCCCCTCCCTTTTCGGCCCCCCCTTCCTGTTTCTCCCTGTTTATATTAAAAATAGAAAGTAAAAACTTTTGGACCGTGCGTTTATTTGGAAACGTGAACTTGAGTGAAAAGTCGAGGCTTTTATTATAAAGAACACAATAAATACACCTTTTGTACCTACCCGAATAAGCCCAACCTGATGGGTGTTGGGAAACACGATAAAGAGATGGAAAGGAAAGAGGAAGGAGGAAAAAGAGGGGAAGGGGTGGATTTATTTGAGAAAATGTACGAAAATGAGACGATGAAGGAAAGCGGCGAGAGAGAGAGAGAGAGAGATAGATATAGATAGAGAGAGATAGATAGATAGATAGATAGAGAGAGATAGATAGATAGAGAGAGAGAGAGGAGAAAAGGTGGAAGAAGAAATAGGGGAATGAAGAGAAGGAGATGGAGGAACGAAGAGAAAGAGAAAAAAAAGAGGAGGAGGAGAAAAAGAGGAAGAATACTAGGAAGAAATAGAATCCTGTGGATTAAAACGCCACAGTATCTTCTGGAACTTTCGGTCCTCTGAACGGACAAGTATTTGCCGAAACATCTTTCTGATGTCGGCTGAGGAAGAATACTACGATTTCGTTAAAAATCTAAAGAGGCGGATTCTTTTCATGATATCGTCAATCGACATTGCTAAATAGAAATTAGAAAACCGTCCTCACAACAAACTTTTTTTTTGAACTAACTTTTTTCTCCTTCCACAAAAAAAACCCCCCTTTGATCGGACCTTTACATGGGGTTCCAGTATATGTCAACTGACATTGTAGAGATATAATAGCAAAGTGTAACCACAGCTATATCCCTTATTCCCAGAAACCCCTTGAACTTCCTAAAATGTTGAATTGTGTAACCCAAATTCGCAGAAATCCCAAGTGTTCCATTCTGAATCCCAAGTTCTCCCTAAAGAGGATTCAAAGAAACCATTTCCTTCTTCTTCTCCTGGTTCTTTTTCTTCCCCTCTTTTTCTTCTTCCTCTTCTTGTTTTTAGCACATATCCGTTTCCTCTCTCTCTCCTTTTTTTCCTACTTTATCTGTCTCTAACATAATATTTTTCTCGTCCCAATATAGCATGTATTAGCTTTTACTCGTCTATATACATATTAAGCTATTAAATTTATTGTGATGACATCATTGGCTTTCCTTTTTAATTTGTTTTCCTCATCTTTTTATTTTCAAATAATGGATTTTTTGCCTCCAGAGTTCCTAAAAAAGAAGAAGAAAAAAGAAAAAAAAAAAAAAAATCTGCTCTCGGCATTTACAATTAATTTTCGTATACTAACTTCCCAAAATTTACCCCCTGTTCTTCTCTTCCTCTTTTTCCTCCTCAGGCTCCTCTTTCAGTTCTCCTCCTTTTCCCCTTCTTCTTCTTTGGCAAGCTATTAAATTTATTGTGATGACATCATTGGCTTTCCTTTTTAATTTGTTTTCCTCATCTTTTTATTTTCAAATAATGGATTTTTTTGCCTCCAGAGTTCCTAAAAAAGAAGAAAAAAAATCTGCTCTCGGCATTTACAATTAATTTTCGTATACTAACTTCCCAAAATTTACCCCATGTTCTTCTCTTCCTCTTTTTCCTCCTCAGGCTCCTCTTTCAGTTCTCCTCCTTTTCCCCTTCTTTGGCTTTTTTTTTATTATTCTCTCTTTACTTTTCCTCTGTTCCGTACACTCATTGTTCTTTGACATCAGATATGAAGTTTACCTTCCCAAGTTTCAACTTGGCTCTCTGGAAACAATAAGCTGTGGGGTCACTGGCCCACAATTTGAATATGAAACGGCGACCAGCGACTAGAGAAGAAGGAGAAGGAGGAGGAGGAGAAGGAGGACGAAGTATTCAACATCTAAAGTATTTACCTAAAACATCCAAAGTAACCACCATTGACACCAAAGTTTTATTCAACCCTAAAATAATTTCAAAATGACCGCAAAGTTATGCCAATAAGAAGAAGAATTAATTCGTCCATAACGCCCTTTTTTGATGATTTGGAAACAGTGGACCAAGATGGTTTGATATCGATAGAAATAGTGGAAGTTGGCCCAAAACCGGACAGGGGGTTTTTATTATTATTATTTTTTTATCGAACAAATACCTATATTTTCGGCAAAACAACAGGTGGCCCAATAAAGTTTGTCATTAACCATGTTGCCTGTTGCCCTCCATTTGCTTTTGCCTCATTCTCATTACTAAACGGTTCATTGAGACGAACCACGAATTCCATTTGAAGAGCACCGTTAGCAACCTTGTCCATCCTATACGGACCATTTTCAAGGTCACGATTTTCTAACCAATATCCCATGTGACACTAAAGGACTGAAGAGACTCCTCAGTAGTAATTGTTATTTTCGGCAAAACAACAGGTGGCCCAATAAAGTTTGTCATTAACCATGTTGCCTGTTGCCCTCCATTTGCTTTTGCCTCATTCTCACTACTAAACGGTTCATTGAGACGAACCACGAATTCCATTTGAAGAGCACCGTTAGAAACCTTGTCCATCCTATACGGACCATTTTCGAGGTCACGATTTTCTAACCAATATCCCATGTGACACTAACTAAAGGAACTAAAGGACTGAATAGACTTCTCAGTAGTAATGGTCACGATTTTCAAACCAATATCCCATGTGACACTAAAGGACTGAAAAGACTTCTCAGTAATAATGGTCACGATTTTCAAACCAATATCCCATGTGACACTAAAGGACTGAAGAGACTCCTCAGTAGTAATTGTCACGATTTTCAAACCAATATCCCATGTGACACTAAAGGACTGAAAAGACTTCTCAGTAATAATGGTCACGATTTTCAAACCAATATCCCATGTGACACTAAAGGACTGAAGAGACTCCTCAGTAGTAGGTTGTTTTTTTTTCTGGTTTCGATTTGGTGTGCCCTCCCTCCGGGATTTCTCCCTGACCTCAAACCTCAACTTTGACGATAATAATTAGAATAATAAAAGACGCGAAGGGAAATTTTCAAAAGAAAAGCCATCAGCAGGATTTTTTATCTTTTGACTTTCATCTATACTTCTTTCAATTCTTATTATCATTTTCTTCTTTTATTCTCTCTTTCCCGACTTTTTTTATGTAGGTAGTTTTTCCCTTCTCTTCCTCTCTCGTCTGTCTTCCTCAAAGTTGTTCTCATTTTTTTTTTTTTATTGTGTTGTTCTTTTCCTTTGATAATTTGATTTTCAACTTTGATTTTTCTTTCAAATGCCATTTCATTTCATCGTAATTAGTAGTAATTGTTTTTTTTTCTGGTTTTGATTTGGTGTGCCCTCCCTCCGGGATTTCTCCCTGACCTCAAACCTCAACTTTGACAATAATAATTAGAATAATAAAAGACGCGAAGGGAAATTTTCAAAAGAAAAGCCATCAGCGGGATTTTTTATCTTTTGACTTTCATCTATACTTCTTTCAATTCTTATTATCATTTTCTGCTTTTATTCTCTCTTTCCCGACTTTTTTTATGTAGGGATTTTTTATCTTTTGACTTTCATCTATACTTCTTTCAATTCTTATTATCATTTTCTTCTTTTATTCTCTCTTTCCCGACTTTTTTTTATGTAGGTAGTTCTCTTCTTCTTTAGTTTTTCCCTTCTCTTCCTCTCTCGTCTGTCTTCTTCAAAGTTGTTCTCATTTTTTTATTGTGTTGTTCTTTTCCTTTGATAATTTGATTTTCAACTTTGATTTTTCTTTCAAATGCCACTTCATCGTAATTATGAGGGTACGCTTTTTTTTTTTAACCTAAATTCCCTTTACGTATTTTTTTATTTTGATTTTGGCGAGGGTCTTACCTTTTGGAAGAGATCTGATGTTTTAGATTTAGGGGATGGCGGAATGGATACCTTTCATTTTAATTTTGAAAGAGTGAAATTAAATATCACGACCTAATTCTAGAATGCTGAACACTGAGGGACCTGAGGGTTAGATGGTAGAGAATGCCTCAGCCATTAACCTTATCTATTGGAAACTAATTGTTCTTTTCCTTTGATAATTTGATTTTCAACTTTGATTTTTCTTTCAAATGCCACTTCATCGTAATTATGAGGGTACGCTTTTTTTAACCTAAATTCCCTTTACGTATTTTATTATTTTGATTTTGGCGAGGGTCTTACCTTTTGGAAGAGATCTGATGTTTTAGATTTAGGGGATGGCGTGCTGAATACCTTTCATTTTAATTTTGGAAGAGTGAAATTAAATATCACGACCTAATTCTAGAATGCTGAACACTGAGGGACCTGAGGGTTAGGTGGTAGAGAATGCCTCAGCCATTAACCTTATCTATTGGATACCTATTAGTCTACTCATGAAAGGACAGTGTCGGTCTACTAGGAACTTTCAGAAGTACCCACTTTATTAAATAAATTAAACAGGAGTACAGGCTACGGGCAAACAGATGATGGTAATTTTAATAAAGCATCAAGATCACAGTACACCTAGGAAGTACTTTTAATAAAACATTAAGACGTTAGCAATATCAAAGCAGGCGATAATGAACCCTACGGCTAAGGGCAATCGAGTTTCTTCTGCAAGAATACTTGAAGCACCTCTTCTACTTTAGAAAACTTTGCCAAACTTCATTTTCAAATACCACCTCGAGCTACACTCAGTACTCAAATCGCATCGTAATGGGAAGTTTCAGTAACCTAAGAGTTTGTTAATATTGTGAAATTGAGTACCTATTATATTACACACTCAGTACTCAAATCGCATCGTAATGGGAAGTTTCAGTAACCTAAGAGTTTGTTAATATTGTGAAATTGAGTACCTATTATATTATTTACAGGGTAATTCAACTTCAACCTGTCCCATAGGGTTGGGATTACTTCTTGCTGATGAGAGCCAAAAGGTCGAAACAGATGTCCAGGGATGTTATAACTTATACTAGTTTATAGTGCAGCATATCCATATTAAAATGTATTTTTATTTTTGACCATACATTGGACCATGGAGGTTTTAACTCAAAATCAGCCTAGAACTGAAATTGAGTTACCACGATTTCACGTAAAATCTGTTCTGAAAATCACACGAGCTCATTCCTCGTAAAAAGTGAGTAGGTATGAAGAATACATACTTTCTTGCCCTCAAAAAATCAATATTGGAGACTTCTATTGGGTCAGAAACTGATTTTACAAGCGAATTTTCCATGTTGTAGTTTCAGGTTGGACACCCTGTATATCTACTTGAAATGCTGAGATAATAACATGAACGAAGTACACGGAAGTGGTTCACGAAATGTATTGTGTTAACAATTTTCGCATTACCATATCCAAGTTTAACTTTTGCGATTCCTACCAAACTAGGTATTAAAACTCTAAAGTCCAATTATTGGATATGATTAACTTCTTTACACTGAGGAAGTAAGGGTACCTACTTTTCTAGTTTAGGTACTGTGCAGCTGAATCTCTCATCTCTTTCTCTTTAATTGAACGAATGAATGGAGTTCCAAGTTTTTTCTAGTTTGTCGAGGGATTGTTTCTAGTTTGTCTGATGCAGGTACAATGGTACATACTCCATACTGTTGTTGTTGTTGTTGTAGCGGCTTTAGCTTTCGCCGAATGGCGATAGCAGAATAAAGAAAGGAATACACAGGTCAATATTTTGTGACCCTTATGCCATAGGTATTCCTAAACATACCGGATACATAAAATTACAATAGAAAGCAAGGATTTCACGTTTGAAATTCTGAATTCAGCAAAGGCTCATCAGATTTAGGGATTTGACCTCCTTCTTCTCTTCCTCCTCCTCCTCCTCCTCTTTCTAGTTCTTCTTCTTCTTCTCCTCCTCCTCTTTCTTTCTCTTCTCCTTCTCTTCCTCTTCCTCCTTCTAATAATAGTTCTTCTTCTCCCCTTTCTCCTCCTCCTCCTCTTTCTAGCGGAAAGAGAGGAAGGGAAGTGAGAAA
Organism: Diaphorina citri; assembly: GCF_000475195.1. Lineage (NCBI taxonomy): Eukaryota > Metazoa > Arthropoda > Insecta > Hemiptera > Psyllidae > Diaphorina > Diaphorina citri. The sequence goes on along the minus strand of NW_007377547.1, from coordinate 334,174 downwards.
ATAGAAGGAGGATATGAGAGGGGAAGAAGGAGAAGGAGGAGAGAATGAAGAAATTAAGAGGGGGACGTGAAGGAGAAAGAATGGGGATGAGAGAGAAGAGAAGGATTTATATTTTGATTTAACCCTTTGTGTGTTCGAAAAAAATATCAGCTTTTTAGGGCTTCACAATTCGAGATTGAATTTTTGTTCTGTTTTATTTTGAGCTCGGGGCCACACTTTCAGATAGAATTAATTCAAATTAGATTAACTCATCTGATTGCCAAACGGTTTGGGTTTAATCTTCTTCTTTTCCTTCAATTTCTTCTTCTGCCTATAGATTCCGAAAATTGGTGATCGTCCCTCGCTATGACCACTTCTGGAGAGGTCTTGTTTTCCCGAACTGCTCAGAGTCTCCAAAACGAGCACAGCAATGGGTTAACAATGTGAAGCACTTGTACAGGGGTGCTAAGAGAGGAGAACATTCCTCATGATTTTGCACAAAATATCAGAATGATGATTATTTTTTAAAGAGGGATTTTAAGAGAGAGAGAGATGGAAGGAAAGAAATAAATAAAGAAAGGAGACTTGTAAGTCGAGATATTTACAAAAAATAATATCTCTTCTAAGAGGAAGGGAAGGGGAGGGAGGGAGAGATTAGAGAAGGGAAAAAGGGAGATAACTTAAAGTAGGTGTGGGGAAGAATTCGTAATCCTTCCCGGTAGACTTTCTACACTGCACAATACTTTTCCAAAGAAAATGACCTTTTTAAACAGGTTTGATAGAGGGAACTGTAACTGTCAAGGTCTTATCGTCACGAAATCGAAGACAGTAGGAAAAGACATCAGGATAGGAGAAAACCAACCGTTCCGAGAACGAACATTATCCGGGATCAAATCCGCCCAGGCGGGAATCGAGGACGCGGCCTAGGCTTAAATACGGCCCTGAGCCCTAGGTATTCACCCATCCAGATGTGTTCCATGCTTAACGTCGCTTCGATCGCTTATTCTTGAGAAAATATTAGAGGTACCACCTACAAGTGAATATAAGTTGAGAGTGTGTTTTGCATTCTTCCATATTAGGTATAGGTACATTATTTTCTTTCTCTGCCCTCTTTTGTTCCCTCCCATCTCTTCTTTCCTCTAGCTCTCTCACTCCCTCTGTCTCTCCCTCTACTCTCTCACTCTTTCTCTCACACTCCCTCCCTCCATTCCTCTCTTTCTCTCATTCCCCACGGAAGAGGTATGGTACGAGTAATATTGTGTTGTATATTAAGTTCAAGTGAAGAAATTTGGATCCATGCCCAAATATGAAAATGAGTCTGTTTCATTTTTTCTCCTCCTTCTCCTCTTTTACTTTATCTTCCTCATCTCTTCCCCTCTTTTCCTCTTCTCTTTCCCTCTTTATCTCGCTCATCATACTCTTCTTCTTCTTCTTCTTCTTCTTCTTCTTCTTCTTCTTCTTCATCTTCCTCCTCCTCCTTTCTGAGTCTCTCTCTCCTTCTTTCTCTCGCCTTGTTTAGACTGCGGGAGTAAAGGGACTTTTCAGTCTCATTCTGGCAGGATAAACAAGGTATATTCTATTCTATTCTATTCTAAAAGTTTGTCATATTGAAGGGATGCAAATTCCAAATTTTCCGAGTGTAGACTGTAGAACTGAAGAGATGCGTTTAACTCTTGCTTGCAGAAAAGATCAAGTTTTGTTTTATTTAAATTGTGGAGAAAAAGTGCATTTAAATAAAAATGTGCATAATATTACTAAGTACATACATAATAAATTATGAAAGAGACACAAAAGTGCATTGTCCTTAGCTCGAACTGCTGATCTATTTTATAAATCACAAATATGCTATTTTATAAATTGAGTTCACAAGGAAAGGAAAAAAAAAGTAAGAGAAGGAGAAGACTAAAGGAGAAGAAAGAGAATGGAGGATGAGAAAAATAAGAAGGATAAAAAGGAGAAGGATAAAGAGAAGAAGAGTAAAGAGAACAAGGAAAAAGAGGTAAACGATAAGAAGGAGAAACATTTCCTTTTCAGGAGAAGAAAAAAATTAAAAAGAAGAAGACAAATTAAACGAAATTTAGCTAACAAGAAATGATAAATTTTACTATGACTAGGAAACTCTTGTAGGTAGGTACCTAATCCAAAGTACAAAGTAGGTACCACGTGTATTTCACAATAAATACTCGTACAATGTAGGTTTAAGTGCCTACAATATGAATGTTATACATGTTAATGCATACCTACCTACCTACCTACCTAAAAGTCACATGTAGAAAGGAGACACCAAGACATCCATTCAATAAATAACATTCCCTTCAACATCGCTTATCTGCATGTGAATTCGGTATTCTTCTCAAACTTATCTGTTCTTCTCAGTTCTAACTTTGGAACATTGTTCACCAGAACAGTAAATTTTTCCCGAGATTCTCCCGGCTTAACCCATTCGGACCCGAGGTGTCGATACATGTAGACGTTTTTCGTCAGCCTCTCCATTGAGCTATTAGGATGATTGCTTTGAGCTGACATTTGGCTTTGGCTACAAAAATTTTACTCACTCAACATTGACTATTTCTTTATGAAGGGAGATTTCAGGCTGGTATTTTGGCTTTTTAAAGTCCTCCAGTAAGACTAATCTGGTCTCTCCCTACTTGAAGTCCCTACTATTTTGTAATACATATGTAAAAATATTTCTGGGTACAAACGGGCTAACTCTGAACTTTCCAAGTGCTCACATGCACAAATAATATCACAGGGAACCCTATCGTCATTATCCTTGACCTACATAATGCATCAAGATTCAAGTTTCAAGCTATTTTCTCCAAGTATAACTTCTTCCATTCTTGGCAGCCGGAATGGAAAATTCTCTGCATGGGAAAATAAGTCGAAATTTTCCTGAGCTGTAAAAAAAATGCTTTTGTATGCGAGATGAATAAAATTCCTTCGTCACAAAAATTACTTCTTGCTCCTCGCTTTCTTTATAAGCTAGGACACTTTTTCCGAACTTTCTCTTTTCGGGCGAAAACGAAATCGAATAATCGTTTGACACTTGATCGAGGAAAATTCAAATTTTCATTCTTTCACTCCATTTTTTTCTCGGGAAAGTGATGTTATCCAATTGATAAATTTGACAGGTCCCCCCTTTTTTCTCTCTTCTTTTGAGACATTATTTTTCCCCGCCAGACACCGAAGCGAATACAATAGTCCGTCCCTTATACCTTTTTATTACTATTGTAATAATAAAGGAAGGACGGACTAAAAAGGGAGATAACTTAAAGTAGGTGTGGGGAAGAATTCGTAATCTTTCTACACTGCACAATACTTTTCCAAAGAAAATGACCTTTTTATAGAGGTTTGACAGAGGGAACTGTAACTGTTAAGGTCTTATCGTCACGAAATCGAAGACAGTAGGAAAAGACAGGATATGAGAAAGCCAGCCGTTCCGAGAACGAACATTATCCGGGATCAAATCCGCCCAGGCGGGAATCGAAGACGCGGCCTATGCTTAAATACGGCCCTGAGCCCTAGGTATTCACCCATCCAGATGTGTTCCATGCTCAACGTCGTTTCGATTGCTTATTCTTGAGAAAATATTAGAGGTACCACCTACAAGTGAATAATTATAAGTTGCGAGTGTGTTTTGCATTCTTGCATATTAGGTAGGTACAATATTTTCTTTCTCTGCCCTCTTTTGTTCCCTCCCATCTCTTCCTTCCTCTAGCTCTCTCACTCCCTCTGTCTCTCCCTCTACTCTCTCACTCCCTCTCTCTCTATCTCTCTCTCTATCTCCCCACGGAAGAGGTATGGTACGAGTAATATTGTGTTGTATATTAAGTTCAAGTGAAGAAATTTGGATCCATGCCCAAATATGAAAATGAGTCTGTTTCATTTTTCTTCCCTCATTTTTTCTCCTCCTTCTCCTCTTTCGCCCTTCTCCTTCTCCTCTTTTACTTTAACCTCCTCATCTCTTCCCCTCTTTTCCTCTTCTCTTCCCCTCTTTATCTCGCTCATCATACTCTTCTTCTTCTTCCTCTTCATCTTCCTCCTCCTTTCTGAGTCTCTCTCTCAGTTTCCCTTTCTATCTCCCTTTTCCTACTATTCCTCTTCCTCTCTCTCCCCCCGACTCATCCTATTTGTTTTCTTTATTTTCTCTCTCCTCTCTTTCCCATTCTCCTTCTTTCTCTTACACGCATACACTTGGCTCAATTCATCTTTTTTCCTCTCCATAATTTCAAGTTCATATCATGTTTATGTTTAGCATTTTATTACACAACCTCTTCTGAAGAAGAAGAAGAAGAAGAAGAAGAAGAAGAAGAAGAAGAAGGAGGAGGAGGAGGAGGAGAAAGAAGAGAAGATGAGGAAGAGCAGGAGGAATAAGAGGAGCAAGAGAGGGGATGGAGGAGGAGAATGAGGAAAAAAATGTGGAAGATAGAAAGGAGGAGGATGAGGGAAAGAGAAGAAGGAGGAGGAGGAGTTTTTTTTTAAATGAAATAAATGTTCAAATGAAAACCCGTGCCAAAGCTTTTGACTCAGGCTCCTCAGAAAAAAATACAAGGCTCTCTTCTCTTCTTGTAACACTTGTAGCGAGAAATAATACACCTTCTTGTAATGGACGATGGAGGAGGAAAATTTTGTTCGAAATTAGGTATCTACCTATTGAATATTATTGCCCTAGGAAACTCCCACTAAACCTGGAAAATATAGGCACAATAATCAAGAAATTTAATTTGCAAAATATTCCGGAAATGGTCAAAATATACACGGTTGCTCAAAAATGGCTAAAATATGCATTTGTATATGAAAATATAGATATATAAAATACGGGCTCTAGTCATTACCTTGTAGGTAATATACTCATAATATATACATCAGCTTATCAGCTATAGGTACCTACCTACTTAACTACATAATATCTACAATTCTACATACATAACATTACCTACTACTAACAAAGGGAGAAGGAGAGAGAGAGAGAGAGAGAGAGAGAGAGAGAGAGAGAGAGAGAGAGAGAGAGAGATCAATAAAATTGACCTTATTGTCCTTAATTGGTAGAAAAAAAGTAATAATAAAAATAGAGGTTGGAAAAAAGTGATTTTGGCATCTCCACTAATTACAATCCCTGGATTGTTAGGTATCCTTCCTTGGGCGTAAACATACATATTTCCTTCCTTGGGCAAAAGAATACATAAAATCTCACATTTTTAAAAATTTCATTAATCAAAGCACACTGTATCCTTGGACAATATCACAAATTGATTCACGTTTCAAGGTTTCTTGAAGATTCTTTGTACACTTTCTCTTTTCTTTGTCTTTTCCTTTTATTACCCACCATTATTTTCCTTCTCTTTCCTTCTCGTTACAGATAATTATTTTATAAAACAATTAAGCGACAATAAAAACGAGAGAGGGAGAGAGAGAGAGAGAGGAGGGGAGACGGGAAAGAGAGGAAGGACATAAAAAGACGGGAAGAAGAAACAGGGAGAGAGAAAGAGGGAAAAGAGAAAGACAATTAAAGAGGAAGATGGATGGAATACAAGGGAAAGTGAGAGGGGAGAGAAAGGGAGAGAGAGAGAGAGAGGGAGAGTGAGAGAGAGGGAGAGAGAAAGAGGGAGGAAAGAGAGAAATTAGAGCGCGTGCTAATTGTTTCAAATAAAAAAGTTCAAATTACCCTATACGAGTGAGTGAGAGGGAGAGATGAATTGAGAATGGGAAGGGGAGAGAAAGAGGGAAAGAGAGGAGAAGAGATTAAGAAAGAAAGAGAGAGAGAGAGAACGAGAGGAGAAGAGATTAAGAAAGAGAGAGAGAGGGAGGAAAAAGAGAGAAAAGTATGTAGAGATGGAAGGAAGGATTTAGAGTGATATGGAGGGAAAGATGGAGAGAGAAGGAGGATAAGAGGGATAGAAAAAGAAGGAAAAAGAGAGAGAGAGAGAGAGAGAGAGAGAGAGAGAGAAAGGATAAAGAGAAGAAGAAAGAAATAAATACTTTTTTATGAGCTGAGGTAAAATAATAAAAATTCTCTCGGCTCAGTATTACAAAGGCTCCCCTAAGACTAAGACGCTGAGATTTGCGCCATTGAAGGCTCGATCTAAATTTCATTCCAGATAAGAGAAAAAGAGAGAGAACCATTTCAAAAGAGACAAGGAGAGAGAGAGAGAGAGAGAGAGTGAGAGAGAGAGGGGGGACTGTAAGAGAGAGAGAGAAATAATAGGAAAAAGAAAAATTATCATTGCCTTTGACACAACTATTTCATACTGTGATTCTTTTCATTCTAGTCCATAGTGAAAGGAGGCGGTGCAAAGTATTTTTCCTTGCAAAAATAGGGCTTCAAGGTCTTGAGGAAAAAAAAAAAAGGTACCTAGGTAGAAGAGCTACCTACAGGAACTTTCATGGAGATGAACTGTGGATGTTTTGGAGTTAAATAGAGGTATCATGTATCTAGGATTTACCGCTCATCGGACTTTTCCCGTAACTTATCAAATACAAACACCTATATAAAAAATAGGGCTTCAAGGTCTTGAAATAATAAAAAAAAAATAATAAAAATAATAAATAGGTAGGTAGAAGAGCTACCTACAGGAACTTTCATGGAGAACTGTGGACGTTTTGGAGTTAATAGAGGTACCTAGGTATCATGTATCTAGGATTTACCGCTCATCGGACTTTTCTCGTAACCTATCAAATATTTGTGTTTTATATTTGTGAGAAAAAGTGTGGTTTTTTTTTTTCTTCAAGGTAATAATATGATTTTTATTAAATTAGATAGGCAGGAAACTTTATAGCGGTTCAGATCCACATAAGAATCCCTCATTTCCATCAAGTTGAGAAAAATCGTGTTGAAATCTCCAGGTCAGTGTAGGTCTAGTTACTTTACAGCTTTCGGCTTTTTATCCATTGTAGATTGTAAGGCCTTTGCAGTAATGATACAGAACTACGAGACTCGTTAGTATATACAATGGAGGGAATGTAATAATAAAGTAACAGAGAATGAGAAATAGAGAGAGAGATAAAAAAAAAAAAAAAAAAAAAAAAAAACTAACAAAATTGTAAGTTCATAATTGAGCAGTTCAGATCCACATAAGAATCCCTCATTTCCATCAAGTTGAGAAAAATCGTGTTGAAATCTCACAATACTCCAGGTCAGTCTAGGACTAATTACTTTACAGCTTTCGGCTTTTATCCATTGTAGAGTGTGGAGCCTTTGCAGTAATGATACAGAACTACGAGACTCGTTAGTATACAATGGAGGGAATGTAATAATAAAGTAACAGAGAATGAGAAATAGAGAGAGAGAGAGAAAGAGAGAGAGAGAAATGAAGGAGGAAAAAAGAAGAAGGGACGGTGAGAGGGAAATATAGAGGAAAAGAAGAGTGAGAGGGAAAAAGTGTGTTAGAGAAAGAGGGAAAAGATAGAAAGAGCAGGAGAGATATAGATTAAAGGAGGGAGTGGGAGAGAGAAGAATATAGAAAGGAAAGAGGGTGTAAGAGAGAGATGGAAGTAATGTGATGATGAAGAGCCCCTATGCGAAGGATATGAATTTATAAGAGAGAGAGAGAGAGAGAGAGAGAGAGAGAGAGAGAGAGAGAGATGGAATGAGGGCAATGTGGCAACAAGGACACTTGACTCATACGTGATCATCATAATATTTGAACATTTTCTTGTTTTTCATTTTCAACAGAGAGCGAGAGAGAGAAATGGGAAATGAAGAGAGAGAGAGAGAGAGAGAGAGAGAGGCAACAAGGACACTTGACTCATACGTGATCATCATAATATTTGAACATTTTCTTGTTTTTCATTTTCAACAGAGAGCGAGAGAGAGAGAGAGAGAGAGAGAGAGAGAGAAAGAAAGAGAAATGGGAAATGAAGAGAGAGAGAGAGATGGGGACATGAGAGAGATGGCTGAACAAATGGTAGAGAGGAATGGAGAGGGGAAGGAAGTGTATGTGTGTGTGAGAGAGACAGAGAGAGAGAGATGGGGACATGAGAGAGATGGCTGAACAAATGGTAGAGAGGAATGGAGAGGGGAAGGAAGTGTATGTGTGTGTGTGTGTGAGAGAGAGAGAGAGATGGGGACATGAGAGAGATGGCTGAACAAATGGTAGAGAGGAATGGAGAGGGGAAGGAAGTGTATGTGTGTGTGTGTGTGTGTGTGAGACATGAGAGAGATGGCTGAACAAATGGTAGAGAGGAATGGAGAGGGGAAGGAAGTGTATGTGTGTGTGTGAGAGAGAGAGAGAGAGAGAGAGAGAAGAAAGAAAGAGAGAGATATTGGGATGCTGGTAAGGGGGAAGATAGAGAAAGAGGAGTGGAAAAGGATCATCAAGAGAATGAGAGAGAGAGAACAAGCTGGGCCCGTCCCTCCGGGAATTTTTTAGCCCGTACATCACCCAAGTAAGCGCAACTGATCTATTGGGGATGCTGGTAAGGGGGAAGATAGAGAAAGAGGAGTGGAAAAGGATCATCAAGAGAATGAGAGAGAGAGAACAAGCTGGGCCCGTCGTTCCGGGAATTTTTTAGCCCGTACATCACCCAAGTAAACTGATCTATTGAAAGATCCCTGATTTTTTAATCATAGATAGGTATAAAAAAAGGTATTAAATAGGTATTTTTGAGGGAGGTAACATAGTTATTTTTCAAGCAACAGAGGAGATGTACCTACCCTTGAAGTTAATTAAAAAATATCAAAGGCTATTATTATTATTTTACATAAAAAAAGATGATAATAAATTTCAAAGTTGACAAGCAAATCAAATACTAGGATTTCTTGAAGCGTAATATTGATGAAGCATACCTCCCTTTCTCCCTACGAGGTTAATTGTGGAGTGCAGTAGTGCATGTGTTTGAAATCTGGAGTGCAGTAGTGCACTCCGCATTCCAGAAGAAGAAGAAGAAGAAGAAGGAGAGTAAGAAGACAACGCTGAAATAGAGACTGCAATGAAATAAGAAAGCCACAAGGAGAAGACGACAGAGGAGATGGAAAAGAGAAAGAACAAGATGGAAGAAATGACAAAAGAGAAAGAATAGGTAAGAAGCTAAGAAGGAAGATTTCGGAATAGGTACCTAATGGAAGAAGGAAGAAGAATAATAGGCAAATGACGAAAGAGGAAGGACAATAAGGAATATTAGATGGAAAAGAGGGAGGATAAGATGAGGAAGAAGGAGAAAGAGGAGAAGAATATGAATAACAAGAAGATAAAGGATCTAGGAAATGAATAATTGACGTTAGCTCCTCAAAGTAGAGATAATAAGGAAAAAACTCAAACATCGCCGGAACTGATGACCAGTAATAAAAAAAATAATGACATTACAGGTTCGAAATAGTCATTGTAGGATTTGTAGGTCTATTTTTGGACAAAGCCTTTCCCAATCCATTTGATACGTACCTCTATGTATTACCTATATGCGTTCGGGTTTTGCCAGTAGGCACTAGGCACTGATGTCCAGGAATGGAAATACAAAACTCAGGGCAACTTCATACATTTTTAGACCTCAGTCTGAAAAGGAAAAGCACACCCAGAGTCGTTGGGAGTAAGCGAAATTGAAATGAGAAGTAATGAGTATACAAAGGAGAAATAAGAAGAAGAAGAGGGGAGAAGGAGAGGGAGAGGAGGACCGCATTCCAAACACAGTATCAGAAACTGCAATCCTGCCGGGAACCTCCAAAGTACAAGCCCAGTCAGCCTAGTGTGATACCCACTCGATCACTGTTAAAGTTCCGCATTCCAAACACAGTATCAGAAACTGCAATCCTGCCGGGAACCTCCAAAGTACAAGCCCAGTCAGCCTAGTGTGATACCCACTCGGTCACTGAAAACATGTAGAGGTTTCTGAAGGTAAGGTACTGTAGGCATTTTCCTTTCGGGAAATTTTCGAAAACGGAATCGGTTTCCTTTTGGAAAGTAAAAAAATAGGAAATCCAAGATGGCGTGCCATCGGAATCGATTCCGTTTCCGAAAAATTCTAGAAAGGAAAATACACCTTGGGCCAGTCACACACAGGTACGGCTGAAAAGGTCCCTCTGTCAGGTCTACCTGACACCTTACGAGCACACACAGTATCAGTTAGATCTGATCAGGTGTACCTGTCGTCAGGTCTACCTGATAGTGAGTGGCTGGCCTTAGCATGCTTCAAAATCATCTCAAATCGAGGATCAACATGAAACAACAGCCATGCTTCAAAGATTCTTCATTCATTGGGTTGATCCAGTCTCGGAGCATGCCTACATGCTGCCATGAAGCATGTTTCACTGCGGCATGCCTCCTGTTGTCTCAGTAGAGATGCGACTTTCAACTCACATCAGTGAACAACTCACTCAGTCAACTGAGTTGCTCATTTTTAAGACTCACTCAACGACTCACCTCACGCAGTTTACTGAAGTGACCGTGCACTCTCTTTCTCTCTTCCTCGCAGCCTCTCACTGAGTCACTCTGCGACTCCTCTCTGCAGGCTCAGTATGATAGCACCCTATAATACTTGTATGTTTGTATCCCATAAAGATACAACACATACGTAATGTTGTACTTCACTGCAACATGCCTCATGTTGCCTCAGTGCAACTGCGCCCTGATACTTGTACCTTATAACCCATACACATACGACCCATACGTAATGTTGTACTTCGAACTTTTCTTCCGGCAAATTGCTCTTTGAAAAAGTTCGTCAATGCTTTCAAATAAAAACTTGAAAGTTGGAAAAAAAGAGGATGAGGTATTACAAAGGAGAAAAAAAGAAGAAGAAGAAGAAGAAGAAGAAGGAGAGTAAGAAGACAACGCTGAAATAGAGACTGCAATGAAATAAGAAAGCCACAAGGAGAAGACGACAGAGGAGATGGAAAAGAGAAAGAACAAGATGGAAGAAATGACAAAAGAGAAAGAATAGGTAAGAAGCTAAGAAGGAAGATTTCGGAATAGGTACCTAATGGAAGAAGGAAGAAGAATAATAGGCAAATGACGAAAGAGGAAGGACAATAAGGAATATTAGATGGAAAAGAGGGAGGATAAGATGAGGAAGAAGGAGAAAGAGGAGAAGAATATGAATAACAAGAAGATAAAGGATCTAGGAAATGAATTGACGGTAGCTCCTCAAAGTAGAGATAATAAGGAAAAAAACTCAAAAAAATCGCAGGAACTGATGACCGGTAATAAAAAAATAATGACATTACAGGTTCAAAATAGTCATTGTAGGATTTGTAGGTCTATTTTTGGACAAAGCCTTTCCCAATCCATTTGATACGTACCTGTATAGGTATTACCTATATGCGTTCGGTATTAAGAAGAATTCCCTAAAAGTACTCTAGTACTTAAAGGGTTTTATTCCAAAAGAACATTTTATTGTTAATGTGACATAAAATAAACTTCAATATTATTATTATTATTATTATTATTACCTACGTACCTGTATAGGTATTACCTATTTTGCCAGTAGGCACTGATGTCCATTGTCCATTCGGGACGGGACACACCCAGCAGGCCCATCACCTATATTTTTTTTTTCCAAGAGGCTTGAGAGAGGGTATACAGTTACAACGAAGGTCTAATAGTTCCGAAATCAAAGAGGACAGGATAGGAGAAAGCCAGCCGTTCCGAGAGCGAAACTTATCCGTTCAGGATAAAGTTTTCTCCAGGAGGGAAACTATCAAAGCCAACTAGAGGCTGTCCCTAGATCCCTGTGTAACTATACGCTGCCCCCAAGTCCTTTCTAACAGCAATGGAAATACAAAACTCAGGGCAACTTCATACATTTTTAGACCTCAGTCTGAAAAGCACACCCAGAGTCGTTGGGAGTAAGCGAAATTGAAATGAGAAGTAATGAGTATACAAAGGAGAAAGAAGAAGAAGAGAGTGAAAGAGAGGAGATGGAGAAGAGGAAGTAGACGAAGAAGGCGCAGAAGAAGAAGAAGAAGAAAAGGAAGGGAGAGGGAACAGAATTAGAAGGAAGGATGGAGATGGGGGGGGGAGGAACAGAGAAAATGGTTTTTGTGAAAATTTGAAAAATGTCAAAACAAGACTTTTTCCTGTGTTGTGCTTCCTGTGAGAGAAAGAGAATGAGATGAGTGAGAGAGAGAGAATGAGATGAGAGAGAGAAAGAGAATGAGATGAGAGAGAGAGAGAGAGAGAGAGGGAGGGAGAGAGAGAAAGAGGGAGAGAGAGAGAGCGAGCTCAAGTTAGGTTTCATATCCCATCACGTTTCCTTGTTCAGAATATTCAAATCGAGGTGGACAGTTTTAGCAGTCGAGTTTAGTTTAACGAATCTTGACTGTCGAGTTTTGTTTAGAGGTAGAAACACACTACTATCACGTCACGTGAGCTCACGTGAC
>NW_007377547.1:316285-321747 GCF_000475195.1 Diaphorina citri | reverse complement strand
ATTTCTGAGGAAACATTCAAAACATTTCCTTCTATTTCAAGAGCGTTTCCCTTTAAATAGCAAATGAATTGCACAAGTTCTTTGCTGGCATCGAAAAAATGTTGCCCCATAATACCAGTGATCCAATTAGACGGAGTCAGTTGGTACAGAAATTTGGCGAAGGAAAATCAGCATCGATGGAAAAAATACCAATATATGTAGCTCAACGTGGCATATGTTGCATAATATGCATATTCCGATGTTGCCAGATTACCATCAGAAACAAGTGAATATTTGCCCCATAATACCAGTGATCCAATTAGACAGAGTCAGTTGGTACAGAAATTTGGCGAAGGGAAATAAGCATCGATGGAAAAAATACCAATATAGCTCAACGTGGCAACATAGTATGCATTATGCATATTTCGATGTTGCCAGATTGCCATCAGAAACAAGTGAATATGGTATTATGTACCTAAAAAATACGAGTACTATGTACTTGTGTACATAATAAAGCTGAAAAACCTCAACATCAAATAATAATCATCGCCCAATGGTGTTGAACATTTTCCTCCGAAAGTGTGCTAGGTAGGTAATACATTTTATCTATTTGTAAAGGTCAAAGCTAAAGACAGGAATAGTTTTTAAAATCTCTGATTTCTGAACCAAATCATTTGAAATTTCTGAGGAAACATTCAAAACATTTCCTTCTATTTCAAGAGCGTTTCCCTTTAAATAGCAAATGAATTGCACAAGTTCTTTGCTGGCATCGAAAAAATGTTGCCCCATAATACCAGTGATCCAATTAGACAGAGTCAGTTGGTACAGAAATTTGGCGAAGGGAAATTAGCATCGATGGAAAAAATACCAATATAGCCCAACGTGGCAACATAGTATGCATTATGCATATTCCGATGTTGCCAGATTGCCATCAGAAACAAGTGAATATGGTATTATGTACCTAAAAAATACGAGTACTATGTAGGAGAGAGAGAGAGAGAGAGAGAGAGAGAGAGAGAGAGAGAGAGAGGGAGAGAGAGAGAGAAAGAGAATGAGAGAGGGAGCTCAAGTTAGGTTTCATATCCCATCACGGTTCCTTGTTCAGAATATTCAAATCGAGGTGGACAGTTTTAGCAGTCGAATTTAGTTTAACGAATCTTGACTGTCGAGTTTTGTTTAGCGGTAGAAACACACTACTATCACGTCACGTGAGCTCACGTGACGTGATCGAAATCACGCTAAAACTTTCTATAATCCTACATGTTTATGATACTTTGTATGATGAAGAAAATGAAGAAACGTAGCTAGTAACTACCTTAAGTACGGAACGTTATTTTGTTGTTAATTTCAAAGAGCAAAAGTGTGCTAGGTAGGTAATACATTTTATCTATTTGTAAAGGTCAAAGCTAAAGACAGGAATAGTTTTTAAAATCTCTGATTTCTGAACCAAATCATTTGAAATTTCTGAGGAAACATTCAAAACATTTCCTTCTATTTCAAGAGCGTTTCCCTTTAAATAGCAAATGAATTACACAAGTTCTTTGCTGGCATCGAAAAAATGTTGCCCCATAATACCAGTGATCCAATTAGACAGAGTCAGTTGGTACAGAAATTTGGCGAAGGGAAATTAGCATCGATGGAAAAAATACCAATATAGCCCAACGTGGCAACATAGTATGCATTATGCATATTCCGATGTTGCCAGATTGCCATCAGAAACAAGTGAATATGGTATTATGTACCTAAAAAATACGAGTACTATGTAGTTGTGTACATAATAAAGCTGAAAAACCTCAACATCAAATAATAATCATCGCCCAATGGTGTTGAACATTTTCCTCCGAAATGAAACAATAAAACCCAATGGACAGGAAAGCTGGCCAGGTCTGGTACTAAGGAACTATCGTGGACCAAACAAATAGAACGGAGAGACAGACGAACATACAGACAGAGATAGACAAAAATGCAAAATCGTTGAGTAAACTAATGAAAAACTCACTAGAGTAGGTAGGTACTATTAGAAAACGATTTAAAATGTCCTTGGGAAAATCGATTCTTAAAAGTCTACTTTATGGGAACGTGAGATTTCCTCTCTTGGCCTTTGACATACTATTCTTTTTGACATCGATAATGTCAATAGAAATGATCAAGGAACAGTAGATAAATGTTTCCCCTTTCCCACATTTACTCATCACCCCTGGGGGTCCCAATTTTCCGGCCCTGACTTTTGACCATGTCCCAAATAAAAATGTTTTGGTTAGGTGTGAACAGTTGTTAACCTATGTATACGTAGAGTAGTATGTAATGTTATGTTTTATTTAATTACCTATTTTTTACATACCTATAAAGGTGTGTCCCCACATAGTCCATCAAACTGAACCGTCCACACTGCCTTGACAACATAGATTCACCCCGGTCGACTATGTCTGGACAAACCCTAAACTTTTTATTATTATTATTATTATTTACATAATGAGTCCAATAGGTGGTGTTAGATTTAATGAGTTGAACCCTCCCTCCCCAAGTGCCTACAAAATGGCCGCCACTGGCTTGGGTTAAACTTCAAAGGTGCAAACAAGAAAGGGGCGCAAAAGACCCGATGAAGCCTTTGCTTTAAATAGAAGGGGCAGAAAGAAAGTATGAAATTAATTTTTTCATCAAGTTTCAATTATAAATAATAATCTGGCGTGAGCATCACACGGCTTTCCATTACCTTACGAAACTGAAAAAGAAAGTATGGAGACTTTCTATTGCATTGTGAAACTCAAAGAAAGTAATGATCACTGAAATTAACCAACGTTGACTGTGGTTAATGAAAGTGCGATTTATACGAACTTGTTCTTAGAAAAAGCTATAGACTCGCAAAATTCCACATCATCCTACGAGGATCCGTTATACTGCTTACATGGGTTGAAAATCTCTCTCTCTCTCTCTCTCTCTCTCTCTCTCTCTTTTGGTTTTGTTTTTTTTTTTTTTTTTTTTTTTTTTTTTTTTTTTTTTTTTTGAGCTCAGGAGACCTGTAAACGGATATTTCCAGATTTCCACCCAATTTCCGATTTTGAAAATTTGGACCGATTCCAATTCTTTCATATTAAGGTACACAGCATACACATTTAGGTTATATGGTTGTTAAATTATCTGAATCGACAATTTTTTTATCACATTTATGTTGATTCCCAACCCCATTCATAATGTAAATAGAAAGTAAAGGAACAAGCATGATAAATATTATTGGAAAGAAATAAGAAAGGGAAAAGGAGAGGTTGAGTGTAAAGATAAAGGAGATAAAAGAGTGATTGGAAGGGAAAGGAGGACGAAACTTGACAGGAAAAGTGAAGAATAGGAAGAAGGAAGGAAGAGAGAGGAATTAGAAGAAATAAGAGAGGAGGAGGAAGTGTGAGCTTAAAAGCAAAGGGTAAGCAAAAGGTGGGAGATGGAAAAGGAGAAAAAGGAGGCTTTTTCATTATTTTAATATGGAAGGGTCGCTTTTGCTTTTGAACTTGTTTTTTAGCTACCTATTTTTTTTTTTATTGAACATTGTTATCTTCCTCTCTCTCTCTCTCTCTCTCTCCTCTCTCTCTCTCTCTCTCTCTCTCTCTCTCTCTCTCTCTCTCTCTCTCTCTCTCTCTCTCTCTCTTTCCTATCCTGTCCTCCTCTGATTTTTGAGTCATGTTTTCTGATTGTTTTTCTCAAACTTAGCATGAGCTCTCCGCAAGCTCTGAATTTCCAAGAATTTTCACGAAATATTTTGCAGTAAAGGTTAGTCTTTGTGTTACGAGTTACGAGTATGCTGACATTTAGAGAATTGGAAAGAAAATGATGGAATCGAAAAGAAGAGGAAGAGAGGGAAAAGAGAGAGAGAGAAAGAGAGAGAGAGAGAGAGAAAGAGAGAGAGAGAAAGAGAGAGAGAGATAGAGAGAGAGAGAGAGAGAGAGACTAAAAGCTTACTTCTTGTCTAACGGAAAAAACCTGGCATAGAGTAAAAATTCGAAAGGCTTTTTTTTAATGCTATCTCTTTATTTATCTTCTCAGCTCTTTCTCTTTTTATCATCTAGGTTTGAAAAAGTCAGTTTTTTTTTTCTCCATAGAAAATAATTTTCTATTCCAAATGGAGATGAATGGGGTTGAAACAATAGACTTTGTCAATACAGAGTCTAAACGTTTACGTTCTCCATAGAAAATAATTTTCTATTCCAAATGGAGATGAATGGGGTTGAAACAATAGACATTGTCAATACAGAGTCTAAACGTTTACATTCCAGATAAAACATAGTCATATACAGGGTGTTTACTAAGTCGAACTTTCTGTATTGTTGTGTACAGAGCTTTACTTTTCTTTGCTTGCCCCTTCCCTCTCCCTCTGGCAAATTTTTTCAAGAAATACGGTCTTACAAAGAAATAGCCAAGGTAAGTAGGTCATTTTACCTCAGTGTTCACACAACCAAGGTAAGTAGGTCATTTTACCTCACTTCACACAACCAGGGTAAGTAGGTCATTTTACCTCACTTCACACAAGCAAGGTAAGTAGGTCATTTTACCACAGTGTTCACACAATCAAGGTAAGTAGGTCATTTTACCTCAGTGTTCACACAACACTCTTTATGTTTGACCTCGTAGTTATGTCTCTTCTCGTGTCCATTTTTGGGACGGGAAGTACCAAGCAGGCTCATCACCTTTTTACCCAAGAGGTAACGAAGGTCTAATCGTTCCGAAATCAAAGAGGACAGGATAGTAGAAAGCCAGCCGTTCCGAGAGCGAAACTTATCCGTTCGGGATGAAGTTTTCTCCAGGTGGGAAACTATCATAGCCAACTATAGGCTGTCCCTAGATCCCTGTGTAACTATAGGCTGCCCCCAAGTCCTTTCTAACAGCAATGGAAATACAAAACTCTGGGCAACTTCATACATTTTTAGACCTCAGTCTGAAAAGCACACCCAGAGTCGTTGGGAGTAAGCGAAATTGAAATGAGAAGTAATGAGTATACAAAGGAGAAAGAAGAAGAAGAGAGTGAAAGAGAGGAGATGGAGAAGAGGAAGTAGACGAAGAAGGCGCAGAAGAAGAAGAAGAAGAAAAGGAAGGGAGAGGGAACAGAATTAGAAGGAAGGATGGAGATGGGGGGGGGAGGAACAGAGAAAATGGTTTTTGTGAAAATTTGAAAAATGTCAAAACAAGACTTTTTCCTGTGTTGTGCTTCCTGTGAGAGAAAGAGAATGAGATGAGTGAGAGAGAGAGAATGAGATGAGAGAGAGAAAGAGAATGAGATGAGAGAGAGAGAGAGAGAGAGAGGGAGGGAGAGAGAGAAAGAGGGAGAGAGAGAGAGCGAGCTCAAGTTAGGTTTCATATCCCATCACGTTTCCTTGTTCAGAATATTCAAATCGAGGTGGACAGTTTTAGCAGTCGAGTTTAGTTTAACGAATCTTGACTGTCGAGTTTTGTTTAGAGGTAGAAACACACTACTATCACGTCACGTGAGCTCACGTGAC
>NW_007377547.1:296081-316269 GCF_000475195.1 Diaphorina citri | reverse complement strand
TATTATTATTATTATCATTAATATTATTTACATAATGAGTCCAATAGGTGGTGTTAGATTTAATGAGTTGAACCCCTCCCTCCCCAAGTGCCTACAAAATGGCCGCCACTGGCTTGGGTTAAACTTCAAAGGTGCAAACAAGAAAGGGGCGCAAAAGACCCGATGAAGCCTTTGCTTTAAATAGAAGGGGCAGAAAGAAAGTATGAAATTAATTTTTTCATCAAGTTTCAATTATAAATAATAAATGAAAATCTGGCGTGAGCATCACACGGCTTTCCATTACCTTACGAAACTTAAAAAGAAAGTATGGAGACTTTCTATTGCATTGTGAAACTCAAAGAAAGTAATGATCACAGTATGAAATTAATTTTTTCATCAAGTTTCAATTATAAATAATAATCTGGCGTGAGCATCACACGGCTTTCCATTACCTTACGAAACTGAAAAAGAAAGTATGGAGACTTTCTATTGCATTGTGAAACTCAAAGAAAGTAATGATCACTGAAGTTAACCAACGTTGACTGTGGTTAGTGAATGTGCGATTTATACGAACTTGTTCTTAGAAAAAGCTGGACTCGCAAAATTCCATCATCCTACGAGGATTCGTTATACTGAACTTGTTCTTAGAAAAAGCTATAGACTCGCAAAATTCCACATCATCCTACGAGGATCCGTTATACTGCTTACATGGGTTGAAAATCTCTCTTTGTCTCTTCTCGCCCATCTCTCTCTCTCTCTCTCTCTCTCTTTTTTTTTGAGCTCAGGAGACCTGTAAACGGATTTTTCCAGATTTCCACCCAATTTCCGATTTTGAAAATTTGGACCGATTCCAATACTTTCTGATTAGGTACACAACATACACATTTAGATTATCTGGTTGTTAAATTATCTGAATCGACAATTTTTATCACATTTATGTTATACATATTTCTGGACATGGTCTTCACTTGACTGGAGTGGATTACGGACTGTCCCCTATCTAATAGACGTTAAAAAACAAGACTACAGATAAAAGGACAGACGAGTTGATATATTTCGACCACTACTATGGTCATCATCAGAACAACTAATTTTTGTTGATTCCCAACCCCATTCATAATGTAATAGAAAGTAAAGGAACAAGCATGATAAATATTATTGGAAAGAAATAAGAAAAGGGAAAAGAGAGAGGTTGAGGGTAAAGATAAAGGAGAGAAAAGAGTGATTGGAAGGGAAAGGAGGACGAAACTTGACGAAAGGGAACCGACTAGGAAGAAGGAAGGGAGGAGAGAGGAATTAGAAGAAATAAGAGAGGAGGAGGAAGTGTGAGTTTAAAAGTAGTATGAAATTAATTTTTTCATCAAGTTTCAATTATAAATAATAATCTGGCGTGAGCATCACACGGCTTTCCATTACCTTACGAAACTTAGAAAGAAAGTATGGAGACTATCTATTGCATTGTGAAACTCAAAGAAAGTAATGATCACTGAAATTAACCAACGTTGACTGTGGTTAATGAAAGTGCGATTTATACGAACTTGTTCTTAGAAAAAGCTATAGACTCGCAAAATTCCACATCATCCTACGAGGAATTAACCAACGTTGACTGGTGGTTAGTGAATGTGCGATTTATACGAACTTGTTCTTAGAAAAAGCTGGACTCGCAAAATTCCATCATCCTACGAGGATCCGTTATACTGCTTACATGGGTTGAAAATCTCTCTCTCTCTCTCTCTCTCTCTCTCTCTCTTTTTTTTTTGAGCTCAGGAGACCTGTAAACGGATATTTCCAGATTTCCACCCAATTTCCGATTTTGAAAATTTGGACCGATTCCAATTCTTTCATATTAAGGTACACAGCATACACATTTAGGTTATATGGTTGTTAAATTATCTGAATCGACAATTTTTATCACATTTATGTTGATTCCCAACCCCATTCATAATGTAATAGAAAGTAAAGGAACAAGCATGATAAATATTATTGGAAAGAAATAAGAAAAGGGAAAAGAGAGAGGTTGAGGGTAAAGATAAAGGAGATAAAAGAGTGATTGGAAGGGAAAGGAGGACGAAACTTGACAGGAAAAGTGAGGAATAGGAAGAAGGAAGGGAAGAGAGAGGAATTAGAAGAAATAAGAGAGGAGGAGGAAGTGTGAGCTTAAAAGCTTATGTTCTGAATTAGGAGATATATACAAATTTAAGCTAATATGATTTCATGCTGCACGGCGCTGACTGAGTCAACCTCTTTAGTACGACCGGTTATACCAGTATAACTTTGCTTTAGGTCAGCATTTGTAAATCTTAGGCTGAATTAAGAGATACACAATGTCATTTCTCAATTTTTCCGGTACTATAAGCTAAGTTAGTGCAAAACAATACAGAGATATATACAAATTTAAATAGGTATGACTTATGGTGCTGACTCACCTCTTTAGTACGGTCGGCATATCTTGGCTTTCAGTCAGCATTTGCACTTTAGCTGAATTAGGAAATATACAAATAGGTACAAATTTAAGCTTATAGTAAATATGATTTCATGCTGTATGGAGCTGACTGAGTAATCTTTAGTTAATGATGCATGGTGCTGAGTCAACTTTTTAGTACGGCCGGTACTAAAAACAACTTTTAAGTATCTTGGCTTTCAGTAAGGCCAGCCACTCACTATCAGGTAGACCAGACAAGTACACCTGGCCAGGTCCGCCTCTCAGGTCTAGCTGATAGGTAGTGTGATCATCAGGTATCAGGTAGACCTGACAGACGGACCTTTTCAGAGGTCTACCTGATAGTGAGTGGCTGATATAAGCATTTGCACGTCTCAAGCTGAAGTTGATCGACATCAACTGGAAACTGGAAGTACTGGAGCCATGAAGTAAAATCAGAGGATATTCGTGGAAATCTTGGAATGGAAAAAGTTTCAGAGTTTATACCTAGGTGGATACAGAGTTCAGAGTTTATACCTATGGATGTTTCTGGCGACCGAGCGACCATAATTACAGACGTAGACGTGATAGAAAGTTGAATTTATATAAAAATGCAGTGTAGAGGTAAAAGTACCAACCTTACAACGTATGAAGAGTGTTAATTTCAAAATAAATTATAACGAATGCAGCTCTGATGTTCACAGAGCACACTAGCTTCAAAAGGAATTTTAATTGAACGTACTTAAAGGGTTTTATTCCAAAAGAACATTTTATTGTTAATGTGACATAAAATAAACTTCAATATTATTATTATTATTATTATTATTACCTACGTACCTGTATAGGTATTACCTATTTTGCCAGTAGGCACTGATGTCCATTGTCCATTCGGGACGGGACACACCCAGCAGGCCCATCACCTATATTTTTTTTTTCCAAGAGGCTTGAGAGAGGGTATACAGTTACAACGAAGGTCTAATAGTTCCGAAATCAAAGAGGACAGGATAGGAGAAAGCCAGCCGTTCCGAGAGCGAAACTTATCCGTTCAGGATAAAGTTTTCTCCAGGAGGGAAACTATCAAAGCCAACTAGAGGCTGTCCCTAGATCCCTGTGTAACTATACGCTGCCCCCAAGTCCTTTCTAACAGCAATGGAAATACAAAACTCATTTACCTCAGACTTCACACAACCAGGGTAAGTAGGTCATTTTACCTCACTTCACACAAGCAAGGTAAGTAGGTCATTTTACCACAGTGCTCACACAACCAAGGTAAGTAGGTCATTTTACCTCAGTGTTCACACAACACTCTTTAAGTTTGACCTCGTGGTTATGTCTCTTTTCGCCCATCTAATGAGAGGCACACCACGGCATGGGTATCCTACGACACAGACCACCTCGTAGAATTTGTTAAATTTCCACGAAATGACAGTGAAACACTAATAATAATAAAAAAGTACGTGACCTTTTGATTGAATTTCAATATCTCGGAGGTAAAAGTTGCTATACAGGGTGTGCCAGAAAAACACTGACAACGGCTCAGGGAAGGTAGATCTCATCATTTCCACCAAGGTTCTGTGGGTCATTTTCCTAACTTCGGCTTCGTTTCCGAGAAATGTCCAAAAACCACCTTTTTAAAAAATGCAGACCTTGTGTCAGTTTATAGGGCTTAACTTTTTCATTTTAATCGATATACTGTTTTTGTTAAAACCACGAGCCAGATACCTAAAATAAATCCAGGGGGGAGGAAGAAAAACAGGAGAGATGGGAGGAAATAGGGGACATGACATAGCCCCCACCCTGTACCCATTATCCAATATTTGTATTTTATTTATTGAAACAACATTGCTACACCCTGTACCCATTATCTACTATTTGTATTTTATTTATTTAAACAACATTGCTACATTGGCGTATGTTATTCTATGGATTTCCCTAGTCCCCTCCCTCCTAGTTTAAGACCTTGTGAAAATAAACACTGCACCCGCGTTGACTTTGGAATGGCACTCAGCAGATTGAAAATAAAGTGCAGAATCCGTCATTTCGAAAGTCGAAATATACATAATTGATCAAGCGAAGTGAATGAATTTTAACTTTCTTTTTGTACAGAGGGAACAGTAATTTTATTGCTAAAGTCTTATTGTCCCGAAAGCAAAGAGAGAAGAAGGACAGGATGGAAAAGAGGGAGGATAAGATGAGGAAGAAGGAGAAAGAGGAGAAGAATATGAATAACAAGAAGATAAAGGATCTAGGAAATGAATTGACGGTAGCTCCTCAAAGTAGAGATAATAAGGAAAAAAACTCAAAAAAATCGCAGGAACTGATGACCGGTAATAAAAAAATAATGACATTACAGGTTCAAAATAGTCATTGTAGGATTTGTAGGTCTATTTGGACAAAGCCTTTCCCAATCCATTTGATACGTACCTGTATAGGTATTACCTATATGCGTTCGGTTGAATGAATTTTAACTTTCTTTCTGTACAGAGGGAACAGTAATTGCTAAAGTCTTAGTGTCCCGAAAGCAAAGAGAGAAGAAGGACAGGAGGCGGGTTAATTCTGGTGGGGTTCTTTTCATTTAATCAAGGCTGGATACTTGAAAAGCCACACGTGCAAAATAAATCTAACACAGCCTCCCCAAAATGCCTACATCAAAGATATACGAAAACCTATCGGCAAAACGTGGTATGGATTACTGGCTCTGGAACTCTGGAAGCGTTGGTAATCTGAACAATTAATGTATTCATGTTTTTTTTTTTTTTCGTCGAGATTTCGTGCCAGGGCAACATAGAGAGAGGAGGAAAGAGAGAGAGAGAGAGGGAGAGAGAGAGAACCACAAAAAGTTTTTTTTTTACACCAAATGAAACAAGTTCCCTTCTTTTCTAGAATGAGAGAGAGAGAGAGAGAGAGAGAGAGAGAGAGAGAGAGGGAGAGAGAGAGAGAGAGAGAGAGAGAGAGAGAGAGAGAGAGAGAGAATCACAAAAAGTTTTTTTTTTACACCAAATGAAACAAGTTCCCTTCTTTTCTAGAGGGTACAAAAGACTTTGAATAGCTCAGTAGGGCCCAGGGTTGGTCACAGGGGGGGTTCAATTTGGCCTGGGCCCGAGCTCGTCAAGAGGGCCCAGAACCAGTAGCTTTTTTTTTCTTCACAAACACAAAAAGTTATGTTGGCTTAAATGGCCCCCTGGCTCCCCTTAAATACGCCCCCTTGGTAAGTCACTGTTTGGATTCTTCGGCCCCCTCAATAAAATCCGAAATACACAACTGTAGAGGAGCCTATTGGTGGATTAAGCCCTGAATCCGGTTCGGCTGTGATGGGCCATAGCAAGGCCCGAGAGGAGCCCATTGATGGAATAAACCCCCTTGCCCCGGCTAGGCTACATCCGGCCCTGGCAAGACCCCCTTTTCCTCCCTCCTTCCAGCAGTGTTAAGATTATAAATTCAGCTTGCGTAAAATAAAATGGTAAGAGTGGAGAATATAACACTTCCTTCCTCCTCCTTCCAGCAGTGTTAAGATTATAAATTCAGCTTGCGTAAAATAAAATGGTAAGAGTGGAGAATATAACACTTCCTTCCTCCTCCTCTCCTTTACAAGAAGTACAAGAACGAGAAAAAGTCCCCAAGGGGCAACCTTTTTATTTTATTGGATTGTAATTATTGATGTCGCTTAGCTTTGGGAGAGAAGAAAAAACATGCAAGCTCTTTCGTTTTTACAGAACATTTTTTTTTTGTGACAGAAGTGTGTTTTAAAGGGCCAAATTGGCACTCGATCCCCAAATGCAGTTTTCTTACTACTTCGTATTTTTTAACGTACAGGATGTCTTCGTAAAGTTTTTATCCTGAACGGATAATGTTCGTTCTCGGAACGATTTATTGGATTGTAATTATTGATGTCGCTTAGCTTTGGGAGAGAAGAAAAAACATGCAAGCTCTTTCGTTTTTACAGAACATTTAGGGTGACGTAGTGGACATTCCGTGAGCGAATTCTACACCGATTGAACACAGGGGTTTTCAAACACCCCAGTATTTAACTGAAAACATGAAAGATATAAAAGAAAGCGTCACGTCAGATAGGAAAAAGTCCAATACATTGTTGTGTACCTACCTTTAGTGTGTGGAATCAGAAACAGAATTAGGATATTTCACTAATAATCAACTCTTGAGTGGAAGGTCACCAGGGTACTTCTCTACCACCTAACACTTAGTACTCTATTATTATGGCATCAGACTCTCAATTACATAAGGATTTGTCCATTCCTCGGTTAAGATTGAATGAGTGTTCACTACGCCATCTGCCATCAAGGCAGATTATTGAAAAAGGTCTCTATTCGCAGAAAGGAAAAAGTCCACTACACTGTTGTGTACCTATAGTGTGTGGAATCAGAAACATCATTGGGACATTTCAATAATAATCAACTCCACTCAAGGAAGGTCACCAGGGGAGTTTTCTACCACCTAATCCTTAGTACTCTGTTATTATGGCATAAAATTCTCAATTACATAAAGATACTCGTAAAAGGCCATGCCTCGGCTAAGATTGAATGAGTGTTCACTGCGCCATGCGTTTTGTAAAAGCTAATGGGTGGCCTAAGTAGAATTTAATTAGGTGAAGACCTACTTCTGCTGATGGAGTTTTATGTAGGTAGGTAGGTATTTAGTGTATTATTAATTTATTATTGTTTTTTTCCCCCTTTTTTCTAAATCAATAAATTAAACATATCTGTACAATTATTATTTATTTATTTTTGTAAAAGCTAATGGGTGGCCTAAGTAGAATTTAATTAGGTGAAGACCTACTTCTGCTGATGGAGTTTTATGTAGGTAGGTAGGTAGGTATTTAATTTATTATTGTTTTTTCCCCTTTTTTTCTAAATCAATAAATTAAACATATCTTCACACATGGCCCTGTTGCTTAGCGTGTAAATAAATAAATAAATAAAATAAAAACATATCTGTACAATTATTATTTATTTATTGAAGAGGTTTGATAGAGGGAACTGTAACTGCTAAGGTCTTATCGTTCCGAAAGCGAAGACAGAAGGAAGACAGGATAGGAGAAAGCCAGCCGTTCCGAGAACGAACATTATCCGTTCAGGATAAAAACTTTACGAAGACATCCTGTACGTTAAAAAATACGAAGTAGTAAGAAAACTGCATTTGGGGATCGAGTGCCAATTTGGCCCTTTAAAACACACTTCTGTCACAAGACAGGATAGGAGAAAGCCAGCCGTTCCGAGAACGAACATTATCCGTTCAGGATAAAAACTTTACGAAGACATCCTGTACGTTAAATACGAAGTAGTAAGAAAACTGCATTTGGGGATCGAGTGCCAATTTGGCCCTTTAAAACACACTTCTGTCACTAGAATTGGGATATTTCACTTTTCACTAATAATCAACTCTTGAGTGGAAGGTCACCAGGGGACTTCTCTACCACCTAACCCTTAGTACTCTATTATTATGGCATCAGATTCTCAATTACATAAGGATTTGTCCATTCCTCGGTTAAGATTGAATGAGTGTTCACTGCGCCATGCGCCATCAAGGCAGATTATCGAAGGTCTCTTTTCAAAAAAGGACTGCGTTTTGAAAGGACGGTTTGGTGAGGAAGGAACATTGTCTTTATTTACAAGGAAGTAAGGTTTAAGGTACCTAAACATCGTTCCATTCCCATTACAAAAAGGTAAATGGAACACGACACCTTAGATAAACACTGAACTGAATATTGATGATTACCTACCTACCTACATAAAACTCCATCAGCAGAAGTAGGTCTTCACCTAATTAAATTCTACTTAGGCCACCCATTAGCTTTTACAAACAACACCATGTAGGTACCATGGGTGGGTGGGTAGGTACAATAATTTAATTTTTGAAAAATTGAGCTCTCCAAAATTAAAAGTCCTTCTCCCTCTTGAATACAGGGTTTGCACTCAATCCATTAACAGACCTAAAGAAACAGTACTGAAAAAATTAGGCAATTTGTAATTTTTACCCATGTAGGTACCATGGGTGGGTGGGTAGGTACAATAATTTAATTTTTGAAAAATTGAGCTCTCCAAAATTAAAAGTCCTTCTCCCTCCTGAATACAGGGTTTGCACTCAATCCATTAACAGACCTAAAGAAACAGAACTGACAAAATGAGGCAATTTGTAATTTTATTATTTTTATCACATTATTTCAGTCCAGTGGATTGAAGCGATTTCTAGTCTTGTGACTAAATCTATTAGGGTACCCGATACCGGAAGAGTGTTAATTTCAAAATAAATTATAACGAATGCAGTTCTGATGTTCACAGAGCACACTAGCTTCAAAAGAAATTTTAATTGAACATGGTGACCTCGTTAGATAATTTGTTCTCTTATTCCTGGAGAATAAATTAACGTCCATAACTCCGTACTTGTGCTGGATCAGCATTGAAAATGCAGTCAGTATGTCAGCCAACCTCAGTGCTGTAGTGAGTAGCATGATGGGCTCTCTGGATCTGGAGGTTGGTGGTTCGAGTCCAAGTCAAATCATAAGTCATCATGCCAGTATAAAGTCATCAAGGGCGGCTCTCAATTGCGAACAGAGAACCCTCAGCCAGCAATCAAAACGGATAAGCCTAGAGCGCCTAAATCCCAAACGGAAAATATTGAAAAATCAGTGAAAGCCCAAACTGAAATAAGAGGAATTATCGTCAACAATCAAAACTGATATCCCCTCAGAGCTCCCGAAGTCCAAAGGATACGACGGAATCAGTGTGATACCTATAGCCTTTGAGCGCCAAAGCCCACACAGAAATCAGTAGATATTATAGTATTTTATTGAAGAGGTTCATTAAATTTATGAGTTTTGACTTCGACCCGTGAAATAGAGGGGAAAGAACAAACATAATGCTATCACAGCTATCAGGTGAAGGTAAATAATTAATGTGAAAATGATTTACTATGCTCAATGATGTCCCAGGCTAATTGTTTATTTATGTCGGTACCTATTAGCCTCATTACATGCGTGCTAACATAATGAAATAATGAGGCCATGTCATACGCTCTACGTACAGTCCTACACATTTGCTGTTTAAAATGCTCAGCCATTGAACTGATTGAACTAGAACAGCTTTTTTGGGCTCTCTGGATCTGGAGGTTGGTGGTTCGAGTCCAAGTCAAATCAAGTCGTCAGCATGTCAAGCAACCTCAGTAGAGTCAGTAGTGTAGTCCTTCCAAACCTTCCACCTTCCCAACCCAAATATTTCCAACACCGTGAGATAGGCTACCTACGTACACGGAAAGCAAAGCAAAGTGTGTTAGCACGGTGAACTCTGAATCTGGAGGTTGGTGGTTCGAGTCCAAGTCAAATCATAAGTCATCATGCCAGTATAAAGTCATCAAGGGCGGCTCTCAATTGCGAACAGAGAACCCTCAGCCAGCAATCAAAACGGAAAAGCCTAGAGCGCCCAAAGCCCAAACTGAAATCAGTGAAAGCCCAAACTGAAATAAGAGGAATTATCATCAACAATGAAAACTGATAGCCTTTGAGCACCAAAGAACTATCAGTGTGATAGTATTTTATTGAAGAGGTTCATTAAATTTATGAGTTTTGTCTTCGACCCGTGAAATAGAGGGGAAAGAACAAACATAATGCTATCACAGCTATCAGGTGAAGGTAAATAATTAATGTGAAAATGATTTACTATGCTCAATGATGTCCCAGGCTAATTGTTTATTTATGTCGGTACCTATTAGCCTCATTACATGCGTGCTAACATAATGGAATAATGAGGCCATGTCATATGCTCTGAGTACAGTCCTACACATTTGCTGTTTAAAATGCTCACCGATTGAACTAGAACAGCTTTTTACAATAATCATGAAGGTTGATGAATGATTCCTATTCAAAACAAATTAGTAAACAAGTTTACCAATACATCTTTGTTAAATTGATTCATTGTTGACTCGTTAATCATGTTGTTTTAGGTACTTGATTTTTTATTTCTTTATTTTCAAGATGAGTGTTCCACCGCCGATTAAATCACGTTCAAATCATAAGTCATCATGCCAGTATAAAGTCATCAAGGGCGGCTCTCAATTGCGAACAGAGAACCCTCAGCCAGCAATCAAAACGGAAAAGCCTAGAGCGCCCAAAGCCCAAACTGAAATCAGTGAAAGCCCAAACTGAAATAAGAGGAATTATCATCAACAATGAAAACTGATAGCCTTTGAGCACCAAAGAACTATCAGTGTGATAGTATTTTATTGAAGAGGTTCATTAAATTTATGAGTTTTGTTTTATAAAATTGTTAATCTGTTCCAAATACATAAGACCTTGCTTAGATTAGGGAAGTAAAGTTTACATGGAAAAACAAACTTAATTTTGTATGATAGTCAGCATTTCTGATGTAACACATATCTCATATTAGAAGTACTTACAGGTACCTATAATGTTGGGTAATCATAGGTACTTATAGGTACCTGTAAAGTTAGGTTACGTTAGGTACTCATAGGTATTAGGTACCTATAAAGTTGAAATAGGTACCTATCATGAGCTGAAATCTAAAATTTGGTGTTCAGTATTCAAAGTCCAACCTAAGGTCCGGATGTCATAACCATTGCATGAAATCATTATAAACTATATTACTCTATGGTTCGGTTTGATTTGGTAACTCACAGATTTTTAACTATACCAACTACATATAGGGTGAACCATAATTAACAACGATTGGAAGAAATAGTGTCTCATATAGACATAACAAAATGTACCCTTATACAGGGTGTTGCAAAAACATCGTGCAACAAACTTCAAGAAGGTATTCCTGGATATTCTGGGACTGATTTAACGTTTTACTCTGTGGTTCGTAGAGTGAAACATTAAGTAGCAGGTACATATGCATCCTTGAAGTTCGTTTGCAAGACTTTTGTAACATCTTCTTTTACGGCTCTCGACGTACGTAAACCGGGTAGACCTGACAGGCGCACCTGTTCAGGTCTACACCTAATAGTGAATGGCCGGCCTGAAACATTTACAACTCCCTAACTTCGGCTTCAAAGTTTCGAGTTTTGTAATTTTCACGATGAAATCCTTTGAAAAAGTCTCGGGATTCGGGAGTATTGAATGGTGAAGATTCCGGTAGCGGTAGCGCTTGATATGATTTAACTTTGAATGGTGAAGCTGTAGCATGGTGAAGCTGCTTGTAGAATAGAACTGACAATAGATCGCAAGATATGACGAAGCTGAGACTAAATAATTAAATACTGAACACTCAGCTATGCCGACATCTTGCCAATTGCTGTCAGTTCTTCTTCCTCTGGAACCGGTTGTTATCCTCTGACAGGAGTACAGGAACCACTCTCAATACTGGAAGATTTACCAACTTCGGACCCATACAAACTAAAGGTCAAATAGCCTAGTTAGCTTGGTTGGTAGTGCGTCTGCCTTGTAAGCGCTAGGCCGCGGGTTCGATTTCCTCCGTCAAACGCAGTGACGTTAGGTCACCATGTTAGTTGTGTGGTGACCCACACAGTAGAATTCAATAGCTACACGTACAATATGATTGGAAGATGGTTTCAGGATTCAGGGTGGTCTATGACCTCCTAATTTAGTTTAGTATATCTGGCTAATGAATTACAAGTAGATATAGAATTATAGATAGTGTAGATATCTAGACCTACCTAGCTACCTACTTAACTTTTTGGCTTATACCTACCTACCCAGTTGACTACAAAAAGTCATTGACACAGAGAGTTTGTCTATAAATGGTTAGCACGGTTGAATGGTAGATATACCTGGGTAGTGGGTATGATGCTACATGGTTGTGAGTTATAGCTGTATGGACTATGGTGTATGATGGTGATATCCGGTACGTGCCGTCCGGTAGTGATGACTAAGATGACCATTACCACTGTGGTCTCCCGACAGACCAGACATACAGGGTGAAAAAAATGCATTAAAATAACCTATAGTTAGCTTGGAGGGTAGTACGTCTACCTTGTAAGCGCTAGGTCGCGGGTTCAATCTCTAAATTGATAAAAAAAAAAAAAAAAAAAAAAAACTGCATATTTTGCCTGGGAGTACCTATAGCAGCAAAAGTTAAAAACACAATCAAGCAATGATCCTTTCAAAAAAGATGTGCTAATAATATTAGGTATTATAATACTTATTGCATGATCCTGTACAAAATATTTTAGCTAAACTTGTGTCTTATATATCATACAATGTATGAGGACAAGCCTAAAATCCTTCAAAGCCTTCTTTTTTTATGTTCCATGTCTAAGATAGATAACTCTGAATAGTATAGAAATTTTGAATAAACTTCTTAGATAGGTATCTGGAAAATAACTACATTTCTATTTTGTCAAACCTACATAGTAGTATGTTTATCACGTGTATTTGAAGGACTTTCAAGGCTTGACCTGAGTCTTCCATTTTATTTGGCTAGATATTACTTATTGCATGATCCTGTACAAAATATTTTAGCTAAACTTGTATCTTATATATCATACAATGTATGAGGACAAGCCTAAAATCCTTCAAAGTCTTCTTTTTTTATGTTCCATGTCTAAGATAGATAACTCTGAATAGTATAGAATAGTGAAATTTTGAATAAACTCCTTAGATATCTAGAAAATAACCACATTTCTATTTTGTCAAACCTACATAGTAGTATGTTTATCAGGTGTATTTGAAGGACTTTCAAGGCTTGACCTGAGTCTTCCATTTTATTTGGCTAGATAATTTTACACAAATACTTCATTTTTCAACTGAACTACTAGAATGTTCACCCGATTTGGTAAGTCGAGGTATTATGTGTTTGGTAACTAGTTGATATCCTACACCAGCTGTCAATGTAACTACAAACACACTCTGTGCAATGACTCTTAACCTTGTTAGGAACAATGATGCGGAGATCTCCCGATTCTTGAAATTATAAAGACCATAGCCGGCTGTGGCTAAACATCCTGCAAATCCAAGATATGCATGTGGATCATAAATTATAAAGACCATAGCCGGCTGTGGCTAAACATCCCGCAAATCCAAGATATGCATGTGGATCATTTTTGACTTTCTGTAGGAAACTGTTGTCTGGTTCTCCCATGGTGACTAGAGATGGAGGGAGTTTAATTTGAACCTGGAAAAGTAAAAGAAAGAAAAGTTATCAGGTCATTATTCAAACATAAATAAAACATAAGGTATTTTAATTCCTGATATTTTTCATGGTTGTTTCTACTTGATTTTCCTGAGTGAGGTTTTTCCAGTCAACCAAAGTACTAGGAAATACAAACAATGAAATATTCTACTTGATTTTCCTGAGTGAGGTTTTTCCAGTCAACCAAAGCACTAGGAAATACAAACAATGAAATATGCAACAGTTGGAAATTTTACATCACAAAATATTTCTAGCACAATCACTATAATTTAATTAATATATTTAATTTAACAATTTGAATTTGTTACAAACATGTACAGGGCTTTATTATCTACTCAACAGAACCTTGACCCTGAATTTAAAATACACATGCCATGTTTGGAGGGACCAAGGGAATATTACATAATTTTTGCATTCAATATTTCATTTTGACCTTTTGGACACAAATCTACTCATTTTACACAACTTACTGTTCGAAATATCTACTTGTACCTTACTTTCTAGTATAGCTAGATATCATTTAATATTTCTCTCATCACTGTAAAGTTTTTTTGCACTCTCTCAAAGCAAAGCTGATTCATTCCTTGACCTAGGCTATCAAACTTTTCTACTCTCAAAATCCACATGCAGTTATAATGATGAGCACCAAAGTTGTACAACTTACTTATCTATAGGATACAAGTTTAGGATGGTCCTTATCCTATGCTTATCATATCTGTTATCAGTTCTTATCAGGAAATTCACATCCACCAGATTTCACAAGCAACGACTTTTTTTTATCACAAAATTTTTTGTTTTGATTTTTCGTAACCTTGAAATGAAAACAAACACAAGGTCACGAATCAGCTGTTTCATTCATTCCAAAGCTATTGAGCGACCAAGGCGTTCTGCAACCGACAAGAAGATGAATAAAAGTTACAGCGAATTTCAAAGCGGAAGGAAGGGACTACCACGCCTGGGCCGCCTGTTTAAGTCATATTTTCTTTCAAAATTTTCCCTCTTCTGAAGCTCGTTTCCCTTCTTTGGCGTAATAGCGCCTGTACTAAACCATAGGAAATCCAAGATATCGCGCCATTGGAATGGGTTCCGTTTTGGAAGGAAACACAGGCGTGCTTACTAGAATTCAGCCTGGCGCACTGCTGTGCGTTCAGATACTTTTCTCAGAATAACCTCACGTAACCCGAGTGAGGCCGGGAAGAGTCAACAGAGCGCAGCACCGAGTAAGAAGAAACACTCCCGCGTTCCTGGCGTTTCTTACTCCCAAAAAGAGTTTTCTTACCCTGGGATTAGACGGTGGAAACACGTTGAATGGATGAATAAGAAAAACAGCCGGAAGCTATTCCAGGCAGGTGTCCTTCAGAATTACGAGGGATGTCTAA
Organism: Diaphorina citri; assembly: GCF_000475195.1. Lineage (NCBI taxonomy): Eukaryota > Metazoa > Arthropoda > Insecta > Hemiptera > Psyllidae > Diaphorina > Diaphorina citri. Next base: position 301,372 of record NW_007377547.1, on the reverse strand, counting down.
ACAGAACAAGGAATACTAAGATGAGGCAGTCGATACACGGCTTCCGGGCAAGCTTTTGACAAGTCAACGAGGAAAAGAAAGTATAGCCAGGGCCGATTTAAGACGACCTCGACCACGAAAAAAGGCGTTAGTACCAATGCTAATGTTAAGCTTTGTTCACACATAGTCGACGGCCCTCGATCGAGGTGTGGACACAGCTTTATATATCTACGAGGAATAAGAAGGTATACACATTTGAATTCTACTGCTGTTGAAAAACGACCAAAATTGGATTAACAATATGTCACCCTTCCAAGTAGATCCGAGAGGAAGCTTTTCAAGAAGAGCCCAAATTTCGGAGCCCTGAAACAAGACGCCATCCTAGTTGGCTTGGAGGGTAGTGCGTCTGATGGCCTTGTAAGCGCTAGGTTGTGGGCTCTATATTTGCCCGGGGCGGACGTCATCCAAAACAGATAAAATTCATTCGTGGAACGGCTGGCTTTCTCCTATCCTGTCGTACTCTCTTTGAGATTTCGGGACGATGAGTCCGCAGTTGTTACAGTCCAATCTATCACCTCTATGATATTGGTGCCCCTAAAACTACAGGTAACCGTGTTTACGGCCCGGACAAAGCGTCCAAGTATCACAGAGAGGCATTTGATGAATTTCCCTCGAATTTCGGATTACACGAGCTGTTTCTATTGGGTGAAAGGTGAAACAGGCAGGGCAGTGAAGGGATAGTGCGAAATGGGTTTTAATAATATTGTACAAGTTTTGTTTTTACATCAAAGGAAATGTTGAAGGCCTACGGGGATAAATTTTGGGCCTGTGTTTTAACGAGGAATTCGGACTATTTGGGGCGCTGGAAATTCTTAGTAATTTTTAGGAGGTAATTGTTTCAATATTTTAATCATTTATAATTTGAAACTTTGAAAGTGATGGTATGATGGATCCTATTAAATTTTGAATGAGGGTGTAAAGTTATGAACTAATACCTAAATAGGTATACGTATACATATTATTATCGTTAAGTCTTTATTTAAGACATAAAAGATATTTAAGTGGATATTGGATTGTTGAAGATGGTTGGAATTTTTTTGATTGAGAAGTTAAATTGGATAGCTGGGGTACCTGACAGGATTAAAAACCAAGGGTCAGACTAGAACAGTTATTTAAGGATTGTTAATCCTCATCAGCTGGCTGTAGTCATTTTTAAAGAGCTGTACTCGTAGGGGTTTTTTTTATCGCTATAAAAGTCCAAGGACTCTGTCGGAGGCTTCTTGAAAGTAAAAAAAAAAAGGTCGAGGCTATGAAAATAAAAAGCGACAAAGTAGAAGCAATTAAATTTACATTAAGGGAGAGATAAAGAAAGGATTGGGGAGAGAATGAAGAAGATAAAGAGAGAAATGGGAAAAGATAAAGAGAGAAACGGGGGAGATACAGAAAGAGGGAGAAAGGGACGTTTGAAATCCTAAAGATAAACAAAAGAGGGAGGAGAATTTTCAGGGAGGGGTATTACCTTGGTAAGACCGTGGTTTTTCGAACCGCAAGTAGGAAGTTGAAGATGTGTTATCATCTATCCAGTGGGTTTGAACTTTGGAATGTCTAGAGTTTAGATGGTAGGATGGTACCACAAAAGGAAATGCTGATTTCCTTAGTGGTCCATCACATTGGACTAGGTGTATTTTCCTATGGTTTAGTATAGACGCTGTCACGCCAAGAGACGGACAACGAGCTTCAGAAGAGAAGAACATACATACGACTAATGCAAGCGATTCAAGTTCGATTGATGATTTCGAAGTGGTTTTTTTTTATGGGAGATCTCTCTGATTGACTAGTCACTAGATCGAGGGATTAAAAATTAGGACTCGCACCAGTTCGTCTTCCAAAGATATTTTATTAAATTCCAATACCTAATATTTTTCGAGGGTACTATAATATTTGAACATAAAATAATTTCCATTTTCCTAGTTTAAACAGAACCAGTCAAGGGAGGGACGACGAATATTTCTCCCTCTCTCCATGACATACATAGATAATTATATGTATCAAAACGTTACATTATGGCAACATGTTATACAACCCAAACATTATACAGCGGGATGTTGTGGTGCAGAAGGAATGAAAAAGGGGAGGGAGAGAGGGGAGGGAGGAGGAAGAGAGAGGAGGGAGAGTTGGAATGTTGCTTACATCGATCTGCCAAAACACAACACACAGTGCACAAGAGAAAACGGAGCAATGGAGGAAATAGATCAGTTGCGCTTACTTGGGTGATGTTTCAAAGTCATAGAGCAGGAAAAATGAGGACCAACGGAATTTTTCTTATACGACTTCTAGATGGGTGATGTTTCAAAGTCATAGAGCAGGAAAAATGAGGACCAACGGAATTTTTCTTTTTCTTATACGACTTCTAGATTCCGAGATAAATCGATTTAAAAAAACCGGTAAATCGTGAACTTTGACGTCACGGCATACGCTCCCGTACGAGATAAATCGATTTAAAAAATGCCGGTAAATCGTGAACTTTGACGTCACGGTATACGCTCCCGTAGGCGATGACGTCACATCAAATGTCCCGAGCAAAGCAGGCAACGCATTAATGTGTTTGTGCGCATACCTTTCTGCGCAGTTCTTTCTGCTCCTCCGCTAGCGCGCTTGCATAGAGGCCAAATCACGTTAATCATTAACTAACTGTAGTCATCCTTATGTCTGATTCCAGGAGCAATATTCGAGCAGGGCACGGATGAAGTTCAGTCAGCATTCAAGTTCGCCATGCTGACGCATAATCAGAACACTACCACGCGCAGGTTCGAACTGCAAGCCTACGTGGATGTGATCAACACTGCTGACGCTTTCAAACTTTCCCGCCTAAGTGAGTCTTTCCTTCAATCATTTATTTATCTTTAATTAGTCACCTATATTTTGTCTGGCTAGGGGACGTTAAACAGGGAGTATAGACCAGTATAGTCTGGCTGGGGGACTTTAAACAGGCAGTAGATCAGCCTGAATTTCCCTAGCTAAAGAAATAGCAAAGGTTGAGTGCGAAGTAATCACCCTAGGTAGGTAGGTAGGTAGGTAGGGCTGATTGAGAGGCTGACGGAAAACGCCGACCCCGTCTGTACAGAGGAAAAGGCAAAGAAAAAGATTGTGGTCTTGGTCTTGAAAATACAGCCGCGACCTACCGTACCGTCGAAATCTTTTGTTCAACATCTTAAAACACACTCATTTTAGAGTCGCCTGATTCACATTGTATAAAAACAGCTTATAGAAAATAGATGAAGACTTTTTGCCTCAGCCTAGAATCCAGATTGCAGACAGAGGAAAAGTTTCTGTACGTATAATGGTGGAGATTGTTCAGAATGTATCTCTAGGCATAATTATAGTAACTTTTCTATTAAAACTTTTCCAAAACGACAGGGTGACGTGGTAGGAAAGATTACAAAGACACAAAATACACCAACAAGGATTCTGAGGGTGTGGTTATGTACCGGGTTGAGAAAGGCTATTCCCGTCATTTCTTGGCGTGTGGACAATGATGTGGTTTAGGGTTAGGGCGAGTTTGAATACTCATTGTATAGTCGAATCGGTTAAGGGTACGCGACGCGTACGCGGTGGTCGCGGTGATGACGTCATTCATGAAACGATTAACCTCGAAATGAGTATTAAAACTGTTGCGGATGATCATATGTTTTCTATTTACCTCTTCTGGTTATTGTTATCAACAATTTATTGTTGTCTGTTATCTGAAGAGGGTGACGTAGTGGACATTCCGTGAGCGAATTCTACACCGATTGAACACAGGGGTTTTCAAACACCCCAGTATTTAACTGAAAACATAAAAGATATAAAAGAAAGCGTCACGTCAGATAGGAAAAAGTCCAATACATTGTTGTGTGTCCAATACATAGTCCAATACATACACCTTTAGTGTGTGGAATCAGAAACAGAATTGGGATATTTCACTAATAATCAACTCTCGAGAGTCTTGAGCGGAAGGTCACCAGGGGACTTCTCTACCACCTAACCCTTAGTAGTCTGTTATTATGGCATAAAATTCTCAATTACATAAAGATACTCGTAAAAGGCCATGCCTCGGCTAAGATTGAATAAGTGTTCACTGCGCCATGCGCCATCAAGGCAGATTATCGAAGGTCTCTTTTCAAAAAAGGACTGCGTTTTGAAAGGTCTGTTTGGTGAGGAAGGAACATTATCTTTATTTACAAGGAAGTAAGGTTTTAAGGTACCTAAACATCGTTCTATTCCCATTACAAAAAGGTAAATGGAACACGACACCTTAGATAAACACTGAACTGAATATTGATGATATTGAGCGACCAAGTCGTTCTGCAACCGACAAGAAGATGAATAAAAGTTACAGCGAATTTCAAAGCGGAAGGAAGGGACTACCACGCATGGGCCGCCTGTTTAAGTCATATTTTCTTTCAAAATTTTCCCTCTTCTGAGGATCGTTTCCCTTCTTTGGCGCGATAGCGCATGTAGCCCTGTACTAAACCATAATTTTTTAAAAAAAAAAAAAAAAAAAAAAAAAAAAAACACTTTCCACTGATGCTTCCTACATAGGTATACCTACACTTACATGATGCTTGAATCACCCAGTATATTTATCGCACAATATAAACATATTGTTTCAGGTATTCATATTGGATCGACTTTTTTAATTAAACTATTCGTATTCATTCAGGAAGCAATATATTAAAACCGACAGGGTGGCAGGAAAGTTGGACTACAAAAAGGAAAGGGAAGTTTTTTATGGGTTTGATTGTACTAAAGGCATACGTAAAATGCTTGTCACAAATTTAATGTCGCTTCATTCCTCACCTAATTTGATAAATTTTATGACTAGACTTGGATTCGAACCGAAGTTCACTGAGGTTGGTGTTGGAAAGCATGAAAGCATTCAAGAAAGTGTGCCAGCTTATTTTTACCCATGTTCAGGCTCTATAACTTCGATCTTTTACCTATCTTTTAGTCTTTTGGCGTATTTTGTCCAGAGCCACAATCAAAGTTTGACCTGAGTTTAATTTTAAGGCAATCTATAATTATGGTTGATCTCAAACTTTTTAGCCAATCAGATTGCATAATCTAGGAATTAAACTTGAAAAAAAAAACAAAGAACAAACAAAGGAATTTTAATTGTGTTAGGCATAAACGCTTGTCACAAATATCGTTCCCTGCTAAATGCACTACTCTAATTTTTATGACTTGACTTGGACTCGAACCACCAACCTCCAGATCCGAAGTCCAACGCGCCAATTAAACCACCGCGTAAACTTAAACCAAGTTTTTTTTTT
>NW_007377547.1:246423-295989 GCF_000475195.1 Diaphorina citri | reverse complement strand
AAAAAAAATACAAATGAGGCCATGAAGCGGCTACCGGCTACAATGAATGCACCACCTAACTAAGTACTGACTTAAATCCAGAGTTTAAACTCAGCCTGTGAGTGCCGGACACTGATTGATCTGAATGGGATTGGCAACTTTCTTTTCTCCTTTGGAATGATTGTGCTCTCTTTCCTGCTCTCTCTCTCTCTCTCTCTCTCTCTCTCTCTCTCTCTCTCTCTCTCTCTCTCTCTCTGTGGATTGAGTTGTGTTCTAATGTTTTCTTGTTTTTCACTTTCCCCCGATTAAGTTGTATATTTTCGTTCTAAATGGACCATAACACTCCAACGTATAGGGGAAGGAAGTGCATTAGATAGGTGGAAACAAATTGAAGGGTGAAGAGTTTTATGTAAGGGGCCTAAAGACAAGAGAGTTTCGAATAAAACAGCTTTGAATTTTGTGGTTTGAAAAGTATTTTGGGAGGAGTTTACTAAATTCGTGTACCTATACCTACCTATATTGATGAATAATGGAGATATCAACATGATTCCTTTTCGAAAAGATTCTTAACAACATTCGAAAGTTGAAAATAATCCAGTCAAAAAGGACCCAAATAGGGTTCCTTAGGCTCTCTTTATTTGTATAATTTTTCAAGAGGTTTTATGTGTAGGGAACGGTAAAAAAGGAATTCCTACTCTCCTGAAATCGAAGAGAGGAGGACTAGATGAGAGAATGCCAGCCGTTCCTGGAACACGGGTCCTTCTTCTATCAAAGCTTTCAATTACCTAATCATTAAAATATCCGCTCGATTTCCTTCCAAACTATTCGCCATTCCTGGCAGAGGTCGATATTTTCCACGTCTATTGTTTTATGGTTTATTTTGTAACGAATTCTCCTTCCTTTCTTCTTCCCCCTCTCTTTCTCTCTCTCTCAATTCTTTCTCTCTTCCTTTTTAACTCTCTCTCTCTTTCTCTCTCTCTCAATTCATTCTCTCCCTCTCTGTTTCTCTCTCTCGCTCTCTATCTTTCTCTGTTTTTTCTTTCTCTCTCGCTTCCTCTCTCTGTTTTCTCTCTCTCTCTCTCTCTCTCTCTCTCTCTCTCTCTCTCTCTCTCTCTCTCTCTCTCTCAATTCCTTCTTCTCTTCCTTTTTCTCTCTCTCTCTCTTCCTTTTTCTCTCCCAAAAAAAAAGGGCGAGGCAGGAAAAGAGAAAGAGGAATTGAAATAGAAATAAGGAAAATAATAGAGAGAGAAGGAGAGGGAGAAAAAGAGAAAGAGGAAGTGAAAGAGAAAGAAAGAAAGGAATAGAGAGAGAATTAGAGGACAAGGGAGAGAAAGAGAAAGAGAAAGAGAAATAGATAAAGAGAGAGAAAGAGAGAGAGAGAGAGAGAGAGAGAGAGAGAGAGAGAGAGAGAGAGAGAGAGGGTGAGGGAGAGAAAGAGGAAGTGAAAAACATAGTTACAGAGAGAGGAGGGGAGGTAGAGGGAGATAGAGAAAAAGAAGGAAAGAGCGAGGGAGAAAAAGAGAAAGAGGAAAGAAAGGAATAGAGAGAGCGAGAGAATTAGAGGACAAGGGAGAGAAAGAGGAAGTGAAATAGATAAAGAGAGAGAGAGAGAGAGGAAGGAAGAGAAGGAGAGGGTGAGGGAGAGAAAGAGGAAGTGAAAAACATAGATACAGAGAGAGGAGGGGAGGTAAAGGGAGATAGAGAAAAAGAAGGAAAGAGCGAGGGAGAAAAAGAGAAAGAGGAAAGAAAGGAATAGAGAGAGCATTAGAGGACAAGGTAGAGAAAGAGAAAGAGGAAGTGAAATAGATAAAGAGAGAGCGCTCTTCCGATCTAGAGAGAGAGAGAGAGAGAGAGAGAGAGAGAGAGGGTGAGGGAGAGAAAGAGGAAGTGAAAAACATAGTTACAGAGAGAGGAGGGGAGGTAGAGGGAGATAGAGAAAAAGAAGGAAAGAGCGAGGGAGAAAAAGAGAAAGAGGAAGTGAAATAGAGAGAGAAAGAGGAAATGAAAGAGAAAGAAAGAAAGGAATAGAGAGAGCATTAGAGGACAAGACATAGAGGCGCTACCTAACGGACGAAAAAAACAACTGCGTAAAGTCTGACGTCACACATATTTGGAAAAATGAATTTTCGACCTTTTACGGTTATATTTTTCGGAGTTTTGACCTCAGATTTGGATTTTTCCCAACTTTTTACATAGGAATCGACCATTTATTTATAATTTTTAACCATTTGCAACTGCTCCATTGGGAGAGAAGAGAATGGTTGAGGGAGAAATAGAAAAGGGGATGAAAGAGATGATTGGGAGAGGGAAATAAAAAAGGGAAAGGAGGAAAATAGGATAACGGAGGATAAGAAGGAGAGAAGAGAATGATTGAGAGAAATAGAAAAAACTAAAGGGGGAGAAGATGGAGAGAATGGGGTGATAGGGAGGGAAATGAAAATGGGAAAGGAGGAGAAGAGAGATAGAATGATTGGGAGTGAAATATAAAAGAGGATGGAGGGGAAAAGGGAAGGGAAATAGAGAGGAGAAAGGATGAAGGAGGAGAGGAGAGGAAGAAATAACGCTTCAAGTGGTATGAAATGATTCGATATTTTCATATTTGTGTATTTTTCGTGAAACTGTGGGGATGTGTTTTTTTTTCATCGTTTCCTCCTCCTCCTTCTTCTTCTTCTTCTTAATAAGGAGAAGAAGAACCATGAAAGAAGAAGAGGAAGAAGATGAAGAAGGAGGAGGAGGAGAAGAAGAGAAAGAAGAAATAGAAGAAGAAGAAAAAGAAGGAGGAGGAGAAAAAAAACATAAAAAATGAACAGAAGGAAATTTAATATTTATTTTTTAAAAGAAAAGAAGGGCAACAAAAATAATAATTAATAATAATAAAAAAAAGAGATGTTGAATTATTTTTGAATAATTATTATTTTTTCTCTTTCGTAATAAATATGGGGTTTCTATTTCCAACCATAACCTCTCTCCATCCCCCAACTGTAAAAAAAAAACTTTTTACTGACGATATACGGGGTGTTCCATAACACATGGGAAATTCTCTCTCTCTCTCTGACTCTGACTCTCTCTCTCTTTTCAAAAATCTCTCTTCAACATCTGTGTCGGGGAAAAAAACCTGATCGGGAAAAAACCTGAACCACTTGAACCAGCTTTTGTTTTTAAATAGTTGGTAGGTATGTATGCGCAACAAAACCGCCGTTAGATTAGAAATTTAGAACAGAATACCTAACAATTTTATTCCTTATAGGTACTAAGTGTACTAACCTTACTTACTCTTTTGAATTTACATTAAAAACTTTAATACCTAATAATAATTGTTCTTGAGTTCTTGAACCTATTAGTCTTATAATTATTATTTCCTTCTCCTTAGGTACTACCTACCTATTTATAACTCTGGGCTCTGGGGTCTTGCGACTTGCTGAAGTATCTGTATCTACCTACGCGATGATATTATGATGAGTACGTAGTACGAGTAAAAAGTATTCGAATACTTTTGTACTCACTGAAGTAATCGGATAGACGCTCGATCCGTATCCGCGGATCCGGATCGTGAATGTAGGTATTCAGTATTACCCATCTCTACACTACACTACCACTACCTATATACATACTGTGTCGGTTTTTTTCTACAGTTTTAAACGCATAATTTAGGTATCTAATTATAGGAAACTAGAAACCATCAGTTGTACCTACTTCTTTTCAAGAAAATGAGAAAAATGAGGAACGAAAGGAAGAAGAAAAAATAGAAAAAAAAATAATTATAAAATAGTGTAATACAGTTCAATACCTATGTATAAAGAAAACCGTCAGGTAACTAGATTTTCCATTGTGGTTATTGAATTGCCTCATTATGTACGTGAAGTAAAAAATTTCGATTAGAAAAATCGATGCACGTTCTTTGAGAAAAATATAACATTTTAGAAAAATATAAACTGAAAAATCTCAGTCTTAAGTGTAACAGTGTTTGCTTGAACAATGTTCGAGTTTCTGCAAGGGTTGTTCTGCAAAAGTACATAGCTTAGGTTTATTAGTCCGTCCTTCCTTTATTATTACAATAGTAATAAAAAGGTATAAGGGACGGACTATTGTATTCGCTTCGGTGTCGTCTGTCTGTCTGTCGGTCTGTGTGTTTTCCCCAAAAAAGCTAAAATATGACGTTTTAGTATGATATCATGACATTATGACGTTTGAAGGACTCTGGTAATGAGTAATGTACCTATTCGACTATTGAGTATTGAGTTGAGTACAAGAACAAGAAGAGAAGAGAAAAGAAAGGTGGGAGGAGTCGCCGAGCTCGCATCGGATTATTTCGGAACAGTTCGGAGTTCGGGTCTCATTCTTCATTCTCAGTGTCTCCACTCTTAGTGATTTTTCACTAAATTTAGTGAATTCTTGGCAAATCTAGTGATTTAGTGATTTGAGGTCCAAAATCTAGTGATTTTTGAAAGAAATGTAATTTCAGTGCAAAATTGCTCCTAAATCTGAAAAAATAGACTATTTTTTTCAAAAACCTACAATTTTGCCCCTTCTAATTCAAACATAATATTCCTGAGAGTCATAAGGTTCTGAAACACATGTAGGTATTTAGTTATGAGACATTATTACATTTCAATATTGTGTATGAACATTTTACATAATATACAATAATTTATATTTACTCGTACATACCTACCTTTCTACATACATTCAAGAGGATTTTTTTTTTTTTTTTTCATATTTACCTACATGTTATCATGCGTGAAAAACGCCATCAATGTGAAAGCATGTCGAAGAGGCGTGTTTCTGTATTACACGAGCATGGAGCATGGTACAAATGAAATGCAAATACTTTACATTACTCAATGCAGGCATTTGGAGAAAATGCCAGTTATTATATTCATAATGAAATTCTAGTCTGAAAATTCGCGAAATTCTGGGCGAAACGTTATTGGTACCCGCATAGTGCGCATACTGAAATATGAAAATGGCAGCTTTGCAGTATGCAGGTACAGGTACCTAATACCTATACTTGTACACATTTTTGACTACCGTACCAAAAAGACATGACGAAAATGGAAAAAATAAATTTCCTAGAAGTCATCATTACTTTAAAATAAAAAAAAAGAAAGGATCAAAGCTTACCCATCTACTCGAAAATAAAAGCTATTCGGTATGGAAGGAACTGGGGAAGCTGTACCTAAGTTTCTCATTATATTTTATTAACTATGAAGGTCCTAGGAATCAAAGGTAGTTAGGTACCTACTTAGGTAGGTACTCAGTATTAAAGGTACTAGGAACCAAAAGTAATTACCCGTACCTACTCAGTTCCTCGTATAGGTACTAGGAATTTCTTTAATGGCATTTTTTTTTTTGCTTTAACATGAAAAAAAGAGCAAAAAAATGTGAGACATAATGAATGAAGTAAAAAAGATTTATCCTAATGACTAAAGTGTATTTTATGTACTGTTCATACTGCATTAATAAATTACATACCTATATACAGATATACAATATACACTTTGAGCTAGTATAGCCAGGGCCTTCTACAGGCTAACCGGGCCCTGAGGATAAGTCCAATAAAATGAGACCCTCCTACTAGGTCTGGTGACTGGCTGAGGGACTTTAAACAGGGAGGATATCAGCCTGAAATTTCCCTTGCTAAAGGAATGGCAAAGGTTGAGTGTGAAGGACATCCACCCATAAAATTGCCAAAACCAAATGTTATCCGAAAGCAATCACCCAAGGGCTGATTGAGAGGCTGACGAAAAATGCCGACCCCGTCTGAACACGGGAAAAGATGGGGTGACTCTGGCTGGGGGACTTTAAACAGGGAGGATATCAGCCTGAAATTTCCCTTGCTAAAGAAGTAGCAAAGTTTGAGTGTGAAGGGCACTCACCCGTAAAATTGCCAAAACCAAATGTTATCCGAAAGCAAGGGCTGATTGAGAGGCTGACGAAAAATGCCGACCCCGTCTGAACACGGGAAAAGATGGAGAGGAAGAAGAAGAAGAAGAAGAAGAAGAAGAAGAAGAAGAAGAAGAAGAAGAAGAAGAAGAAGAAGAAGAAGAAGAAGAATGTTGGGTAGGTACTAGGAATTCATTAGGTAGGTGTTTATTTTTTTTATTATTATTATTTTTTTTTGTGGGGAAAACTGCGAGTTATGGGCCCCTTTGAAGAGCCCCCCACCCCCCCTGGGAACGCTCCTGAGTCCTAAGCATAGTTACAAAGCAGTCATGTTTTAGCCATTCCGAATCCTTTACAACTTTGCATCATGTGAGTTAATGCACATTTCCTCTCATCTCTTTTCCCTAGGACATCCCATTTTATTCAGTACCCACCCACACCAGCTCGGAAATCAATTATTTATTTATCTACCTGTCTATGTTTACTTAGACTCTAGGTAGTTGATGGTTCTAGGATACTGTGACGTCATAGTATTAGGTAAGGTACATACACTACCTTAGAGATGGATACGAGTGAATACTTTACTCATTAAACTACGGATCGTCACAATATCCGTACGATCCGGATCGCAACAAGAAATACTCGATTACTGAAAAAAAGTATCCGTGAGTAAAAAAGTAATCATGAGTAAATAGGTATCGTCGCTCCTCAGGCAATAAGTATCGTCGCTGCTCAGGCAAAAAATTTAGGACTTTTTCGTAAATTTTGTTTTTGGATTACCGCATACAATATCCAGGAGTTACCTGCGTAATATCTAATATCCTTTTCCTTTGCAACACAGGGCTGGTCACAGGGGAGGGGGGAGTCCCATTGGGACTGTTTTTTTGTTCGATTTTTTTTTTTTTTAACAATAAAGAGTAAAGATATCGCGATAGAGAAAGATGGACCACGTCTCGAGAGAAAGATTTTTTGAATAATTATAAGATTTGTATAATAAATTTCATAGGTACTTTACTTATTATGTTTTTCTTTGCAAATTTATGAGAAACAACATTTCGAAATGTGAGGAGAGGCCTATGGTTAGGGTTTGTGCCGGAGCCCGGTTAGGTTTTGTCACTTGTGATCAGCCCTGGCCAAAAGATCCTCCTTATCCTTGGTAATATATCGTATATCCTTTGCAACTCTGATACTTCTGAGATTTACTGCACGAATGAAATCACGTATTGCAAAAACAACACGAGAGGTATCTGGCGAACATAACACTCCAAGTTCCCTTAGTATTCGCAGCTATAACTTTTTAATGTTTATTGCCAGTTTTTTTTTTATGTCATGTGTGTGATATTTATATGAATATGTAAATAGAGAAGATTTTTCACACAGCTGTACAGTGTGTTTTGGAGGTCTGTGAGAATTTCTTTTATCACATAACTACAGAGAGTTTGAAAAGTCTTGGAACCCCTGAATAATTTTTGAACGGCTAAAGATGAAAATCTGAAATATTCAGGGGTTCCAAAACTTTTCGAGCACTCTGTATACCCAATTTTTGTACTCTGCTCCTAAAAAAAACCCCTTTGATTACTTACATATCTACTACTTGAAAAATTCACGGTTTTCATTGTTGTTAATGATACCTATTATTTTTTTATATTATTGTCTGGAGTCAAATTCTCGGTTCAAACTGACCACACCCAATTTTTTTTTTTTTTTTTCATTCGGTAGAATCCAGGAATCTACCGAAAAATACCCGCACTCACATACCCACATGATCTACTCCTATAATATTATATCGATATACCTGCCTTCATTACTCGCATACCTATAGGTATGCGAGTAATGAAGGCAGGTATATCTATGTAGGTATAGGGTATAGGTATCTGTGTAGCTACTTTTTTTTTCCTTTTTCCTTCAGGAATAGATCAGTTGCGCTTACTTGGGTGATGTTTCAAAGTCATAGAGCAGGAAAAATGAGGACCAACAGAATTTTTCTTTTTCTTCTACGACTTCTAGATCCCGAGATAAAGCGATTAAAAAAATGCCGATAAATCGTGAACTTTGACGTCACGGCATACGCTCCCGTAGGCGATGACGTCACATCAAATGTCCCGAGCAAAGCTCCATCGCAAGCAACGCATTAATGTGTTTGTGCGCATACATTTCTGCGCAGTTCTTTCTGCTCCTCTGCTAACGCGCTTGCATAGTGGCGCTACCTAGCGGACAAAAATAGCAACTGCGTTAAGTCTGACGTCACAAATCTTTGAACTCTTTCATTATAAAAATTGAATTTTCGAACTTTTACAGTTATTTTTTCGGAGTTTTGACCTCAGATTCGGATTTTTCCCAACTTTTTACACGTGAGCGACCGTTACCGTACCTTGACTTAGAACGTCTGTGTGTACACTCGCATTTACTTGCTTACAATCATTGATTCGGAACGTACTGGACCGTGGACCGGACCTTGATGGCACTATAGTGTGAATCGGGCTTTAATGAGTAAAACAAACAACCCTTAAACATACATATTAGTTATGTAATGTAGGTACCTCGTAGGTGTGTACCTACCATATCACCTACTTTTGAAAAAATTGGATGAGCATTTTTTGTGAAACGAAAAAAAAAAAAAAAAAAAAAAAATTGTCTACATATTTTTTTTGTGGGGAGATATTTGATGTTATCTACTTATTTTTAGATATTTTTATCAAATGTGACAATCGCTCTAGGAGCTCTAACTATTTTTCTCCCTCGCTCTCTCTCTCTCTCTCTCTCTCTCTCTCTCTCTCTCTCTCTCGTTCTCTCTCATTTCTTCTTTCTTTCTCTTTATCATCTCATTTTCTGCTTTTCATTTCGTCGTTATTAATTTAATGTGTGTATAGAAATAAAGTTATGCGCAAAGCAGAATAGCGGCTCTTGTTGCTTTTGACCAGTGCAATCTTTCAGTGTTGGATATATTATGGAAGAAGTTATGGGAATAGACCCCTCAAAACCGTCCTAAAATCCCCAAAAAGTTAGGTACATACTTTTTTTATTAAAATCGAAGTAACTAAGGGCTGTATTTTGACTGCATTTTAGCACTTTTTGACTGCTTTAGCGGTTTTCAGCTCTACCGATTAAACGGTTAGAGATAAGGGAAAAGTTATGGGAAAAGAAAAAACCCAAATAAGAATAATTAAACAGGATAAGGAAGGTCGTGTGTTGGTCAGTGGTCACCCAGATTTTTACTTTCCTTATTTTTTCTTGTTTTGCTGAAACTGGCAGAATCTCAAAAACCTCTTCCACCCAAAAGCTCCTCCCATCACGAGCCTCCCTCCCGCGTTATTCCCAAGCAATGTCTAATATGTTTGCATGTGCTATGTCAGAATTTTAATAATTTTCATTATTATATGGAGAGAACTTGTAGGGAAATATTTTCGACTCTCGCATGATGGTATGCAGGCGAGGCTTAACGGCTATATAGACGGTAAGCGGTTGTCTAGCAGTCTAGCTTATCACGGCCGAACGGTTCGGACTGGAATTCTGAGCTGCGGCTACTATCATAGTTCATACTAGTATAGTTACTGGGGTAATATATGTATCTATTATTTATTTATTAAAGGTATTATGATGATATTTATATGATAATGATAATAATAACTGAACTTGATACGACCGACCAGTTATGTGAATCCCTACGATATTATGTATATTATGTTATTAAACCCATAAAATACACGAGATCTTGTTTAGACTGCTGGGATGAAGGGACTTCTCACTCGAGCTGGATAACCAAGGTATATTCTCTAATATTCTCTAACAAAATTCTAAACGTTTAACTTCCCAACTCCAGTGAATTATTGGGGACTGGTGCTTTCAACGCGCTATCACCGCTGGTTTTAATCTGGTTATTAACCTTTAATTACCCTCTTGGTTACAATCCTGCCCGTCGTATTCCAACGCATGGCGGTGACAGTTTGATATGCTACTTGGATCTGACTCGGTGACGTGAAAGGTCTAGACATCATACGCATACATTTAATAACAGCTTAACCACCCTGGGAGAAATAGGGGGAAGGAGAAAGGGAAAGAGAGAGAACATGAAGAGGGAGGAGGAGGAGGGAAAAACGGAAGGAGGAAGAAAAGGAAAAAGATAAAGGACAGAGAGGGAGAGAAAGAGAGGAAAAGGAAGGAGGGAAAGACGAATCGAACCAGAATTGTCTTGGTTCTTTTTCATTGAAATCTAGCAAGTTGTTCGTGTATCGCCACGAAAAATCATCTCTCATGATAACTCGAGATCGGTTTGGTTAGCCTGTTAATGTCCCTGAGAGAAGACACGTGGATTCTGTTCTGCAATTCTGATGATATTTTGGATTACCTGTAGTTTAATAATACCTGTAGTCGAAAAGAAGGTAAACTATTTTAATCAATCAATATGGCAATATGGCTGAGTGTAAAAATGTCTAGAAAACACACATTTGAGTGAGGAAAAGAACTTATAAATTCCCATACACATTTCTAAATTATGTTCCTTTACCTACATAATACCTTATGTATTTATGCATACACTCAGATAGGTAGGTAAGTTACCTACTTACAAAATAATAATACATAGCTAAAAATAAGTATGTATGTATGTACCTACTACCTACATAATAAATATGTATAGGAATATTATGTTCAAACATAATATTCCTGAGAGTCATAAGGTTCTGAAACACATGTAGGTATTTAGTTATGAGACATTATTACATTTCAATATTGTGTATGAACATTTTACATAATATACAATTTTTCACTGATGCTTCCTACATAGGTATACCTACACTTACATGATGCTTGAATCACCCAGTATATTTATCGCACAATATAAACATATTGTTTCAGGTATTCATATTGGATCGACTTTTTTAATTAAACTATTCGTATTCATTCAGGAAGCAATATATTAAAACCGACAGGGTGGCAGGAAAGTTGGACTACAAAAAGGAAAGGGAGGTTTTTTATGACCAGGTTTGATTGTACTAAAGGCATACGTAAAATGCTTGTCACAAATTTAATGTCGCTTCATTCCTCACCTAATTCGATAAATTTTATGACTAGACTTGGATTCGAACCGAAGTCCACTGAGGTTGGTGCTGGAAAGCATGAAAGCATTTGAAAAACGCCATCAATGTGAAAGCATGTCGAAGAGGCGTGTTTCTGTATTACACGAGCATGGAGCATGGTACAAATGAAATGCAAATACTTTACATTACTCAATGCAGGCATTTGGAGAAAATGCCAGTTATTATATTCATAATGAAATTCTAGTCTGAAAATTCGCGAAATTCTGGGCGAAACGTTATGAAAAACGCCATCAATGTGAAAGCATGTCGAAGAGGCGTGTTTCTGTATTACACGAGCATGGAGCATGGTACAAATGAAATGCAAATGCTTTACATTACTCAATGCAGGCATTTGGAGAAAATGCCAGTTATTATATTCATAATGAAATTCGAGTCTGAAAATTCGCGAAATTCTGGGCGAAACGTTGGTACCCGCATAGTGCGCATACTGAAATATGAAAATGGCAGCTTTGCAGTATGCAGGTACAGGTACCTAATACCTATACTTGTACACATTTTTGACTACCGTACCAAAAAGACATGACGAAAATGGAAAAAATAAATTTCCTAGAAGTCATCATTACTTTAAAATAAAAAAAAAGAAAGGATCAAAGCTTACCCATCTACTCGAAAATAAAAGCTATTCGGTATGGAAGGAACTGGGGAAGCTGTACCTAAGTTTCTCATTATATTTTATTAACTATGAAGGTCCTAGGAATCAAAGGTAGTTTCTTAGGTAGGTACTCAGTATTAAAGGTACTAGGAACCAAAAAATTTTTCCCCTTAATGCTGTTCCGGCGAAATTGTTTTCTGCATCTTAAGACGGATATTGGATATAAAGGGGAATTCAGATGTTTTTTCCGGGGCAAATATTATTAGAAGTTTGGATCTTCGAACCGGCTGCACGCTATTGTCCAAAGAAAAACGCTAAAAAAGTGACCCTATATTTGGCAAAAAATGGGCCGTTTTGCAAAAAAAATTGCAAATTTTAAAAAAGCCATTTTAATCATCAAAATTTCGTCTACATGATGCCGTTTATTTCATTCCTTAATTCCCAGCCGTTTCTGAGATATAAGCGTGGTTCGCAAATCACGAACCACCCTGTACATATTGGTGTGTTTCCAAAGAAGATTTAATGGCACGAGAGCTATTCGTTTTCGGCAAAGTCACTACTTTGAGTTGGGGTTGTGTTTTTTGGGTAACTTTGGAAAATCAATGTTAACGAATCGAACCAGAATTGTCTTGGTTCTTTTTCATTGAAATCTAGCAAGTTGTTCGTGTATCGCCACGAAAAATCATCTCTCATGATCATAACTCGAGATCGGTTTGGTTAGCCTGTTAATATCCCTGAGAAAAGACACGTGGATTCTGTTCTGCAGTTCTGATGACATTTTGGATTGTGTAGAAACATTAGATTAATTTCCTTCTGGTAGTGGCTTAACTATATTACTTTTCGAGGGCCCCTCCGCAAAGTTTCGCCTGGGAGGGCCCTGGATCACTAGTGGATAATTTATTGATGGGCGTTGGGGTGGGATGGGGTGAATAGTTTAAATTCTAAATTATGGGCATATATTTTAAGTATACCTATACTACATTTTGTTATTTAGTGACTTATCCAGCAAACCACATTTAGGGCCCCCTAAATTACGGGGTGGGACATACGGCACTGACCTCGTGTAATCCAGCAATTAGAGCATCCTGTATATTTTATTCTAGAAACTAGGCCTGTTATTTTGCAGGCGTCACAAAGGCTCGAAAACTCGAAATGTTTACCCGTCCTTTCTTCCACTTCAGCGCCCTCGAAAAAAATCAAGCTTTTGGGAGAAACTAGGCTCTCTTTCTCCCTCCCTCTCTCTCTCTCTCAAAAAGCTTATAATGTTCTATGTATAAAAAAATCGGTCTGTTGGTAGTAGGTACCAAATGTAGGTCATTAGGGTTTAAAAGATAAAGGGCACGACAAAAAGGGCTTTGGAAAAATGGCCGGATTAATGGCCATTTTTCTATGCTTTGAAACTAATTGTAGAGACACATTGTTATTTTTAGGCATTTCTTAACCAAGTTAATGGTTATTGGGGAACGACCGGCGACCTTTCAACAAGGACACAACCATTCATGCTTGACACAATTAAAATTCTTTGCAAATTTTAATGCACTTTTTACTATTGTATAAAGTGCAAACGGAACTCTATTGTACAGGTAATGGACAAGCATTGATATTTCAATTCATCTAATATTTCTAATTCGCATTCTAATATCTCTAATGCATATTCTGATTTTGTTTCTTTTTTTATTTCTTTGCTTGCAGGTAAGTTATTCATTCAATCAATTCATGTTCCTTATAAGTATGAGGTAAGACTTTTGTATCAAAAATTCTAATGGAATGGCCGGGGATCCTACATTTCATCTGTCGGCCCTACTTCAAAAATTAGGTATACCGTCCAGAAACGCCCGAAGGTGCTACATTCATATTTCAATTCATCTAATATTTCTAATTCGCATTCTAATATCTCTAATGCATATTCTGATTTTGTTTCTTTTTTTATTTCTTTGCTTCCAGGTAAGTTATTCATTCAATCAATTCATGTTCCTTATAAGTTATAAGTATGAGGTAAGACTTTTGTATCATAAATTCTAGTGGAATGACCGGGGATACTACATTTCATCTGTCGGCCCTACTTCAAAAATTAAGTATACCGTCCAGAAACGCCCGAAGAAAAAAAATGCTGAGAGAAATTCACAGCACACAGATTATTTCCACAGGGCTCTGACATAATTACTAGAGCGTGATTTATTTTATTATTTGTTTATTATTTTTTTACACAAAAATAAATAAAAAAAGCTTTATGATTTACACATAATCCCTCCCTTTTCCCTTTTTCCCCTGCTCTCTCCTTTTTTTTCTCTCGAGAACACTTTTCCTCCCTCTCTTCTCCCTTTTTAGCCCGTCCTTCCTTTATTATTACGATAGTAATAAAAAAAGGTATAAGGGACGGGCTATTGTATTCGATTCGGTGTCGTCTGTCGGTCGGACTGTCTGTCTGTCATAGGTACTGATTTTCATAGGTACTGATAGATAGGTACATAGGTACTGATTTTCTCTAATCACGATCGAATAAACTACGGGCTAAAAAATTCCCGGAGGGACGGGCCAGCTTGTTCCCTCGAAAGTTTCCTTCTTTCCCAGAAATTCTTCCAAGTACGGGGGAGTCGGAGTTAGGTGTACCGACAACATTTGGGTCAAGTCGGGAAGGTTTCAAGTATCATTGTAATGCAAATATTCACAGACTTTTTTTTTCACAAACTTTTTAGTAAATAAAGAGTAAAGTGCTCTCCGTAGTTTAGACAGGGGCGGAATAATGATCATGGAAAAAAGGAAAGTAAAAAAGGGTGATTTAAAATTCTTGGAATAAGACCTTCCTGCACTGAGAAAAAAATGGTGACAGGGTGCCACAAGTTTAGGGTGGAAGAACTCTTTTATAGGGTTAGGTGATTTAAAATTCTTGGAATAAGACCTTCCTGCACTGAGAAAAAAATGGTGACAGGGTGCCACAAGTTTAGGGTGGAAGAACTCTTTTATAGGGTTACTTCCCCTGAGTTCGAAATTAGAGTGCCGGAACCCAGTCACCCGATTAGGCTGCCGGCACCCTAGTTTTTTCTCAGTGTTTTATCTAATGTTAAAAGTTCAGAGTGAAAGAAAAGATCAGTGGTTGGGTGGAAGAGCTCTATCAAGAGAACCTTGTGTACATCCCACACTCTAATTCCTCTGACATTGTGGGAAATGGAACTTTAAAATTATTATATGGAAAGAAACAAGTTGTTCAGAGAGAGAGAAAGAGAGAGAGAGAGAAAGAGAAAGAGAAAGAGAAAGAGAAAGAGAAAGAGAGAGAGAGAGAGAGAGAGAGAGAGGGGGGGAGGGAGAGAAAGAGGAAGCGTTCTGTTCATCTCAAGTTTCTTTTGAGAAAAATAAAAGGAGAAGAAGAAGGAGAAGGAGGAGAAGAATAAGAAGAAGACGAAGAAGAAGAAAATGACAAAAATAGAAAGTAATAATAATACCTACATAATAAAAAAATGTCCTAATATAAAATTGCATTCCTAATATGATCCACCAGTTATGTTGTGTAACTCCTTTCACCTTTTTTATCCATTCTTCATCCACTCCCATCCTTTCATCCTCTCCCTTTTCTCTCCCTCCGCCACTTAGTGTCCTTCAGGGCTGAACTTAGGTCTGTCACGCTTAAAGTCCTGAAACCCCTGAGCTCAAGTCACTCCTGAAACTCCCTAATCCTGATCTTAAGAGATCTAAAGTCTTTACCCCCGGTCTTAAGATCAAATATAAAGTCCTTGAAAAATCACCATGTAGGTACTTTCACTGGATCCAGGGTCTGTCTGTCCCTACACTATAAGCTTCAGCCAAAAATGAAATCCGGCCCTGATTTTCAACATACTCTCAACTCCTTAATCCTCTCTTTTCTCTTACTTCATCCTTAATTCCTTACCTTCTTTGTTTTCTTTTCATCCTTTTTTACTTTCTATTATTTTACTCTTTTTTTTCTATACGAAAAAAAAAAATAGTTTTACCATCAACCTAATTCTCTTGCTTTTGAGCTTCTAACTTGTGTAGAGAGGAGTTAACCTTTTTACTTTTTTTATTTGAGAAACTAAAAATTAAAAAGTTCTTAACCTAAAAGAGGAAAGAAGGAGAAAAGGGAGATGGAGACAAAGAGAGAGAAGAAGGAGTGAAGGATAGAGGGTGAGAAAAGGAAAGTAAGAGAAAAGGGAAGATCGAAGAAGGTTAAGAAAGATATGGTTACTGCATAACTGCAAAATGGTCTCTTTTTACTTTACTTACCAATAGGAAGGAAAGTAAGGTTTTTTCCCCACAGTTTGAGGTACAGTATGTTCGTTCCATCATACTATTTTTAGCCTGTCGAGAAAAAAAAAAGATAGAAATTAGTACAGAGGAGTTAAAAAAAAAGTAAAAAGGGATATTATGTAAATAACAGAGGGAAAAAAAGAGAAGAGCGAGAACGGTCAGAAAAGTTGTAGATACGAGTATGAGTGAGAACGAGAGAGAGAGAGAGAGAGAAAGAGAGAGAGAGAGAGAGAGAGAGAGAGAGAGAGAGAGAGAGAGAGAGAGAGAGAAATGATGAAAAGAGTCAAATAGTGAAAAGGAAATGAGTGAAAGTAGATGAGGGAGATATTTCGGGGAAAGCCTAAGGGTATGGGCAGGGCCGTTTTTAGTGGGGTTCAAGTAGGTCCAAGCCCCCTCTCGGACTTTTTTCCCCTTTTCTGTAGGCCAGACAAAATGTGGAACATCCACCCCCCCGGTACATCATTGTTTATAGAGGCTAAGAGTTTAAACTTTAGACTCTTGGCCCCCAGCCCCACCCCCCTCGATAAAATCCTGGATGCGCGCCTGGGAATGGAAAGGGACTGTGGAAATACGGGACAAGAGAGAGAGAGAGAGAGAAAGGGAGAGACAGAGAGAGAGGGAGAGAGAGTGGGAGAGAGAAAGAGAGTGGGTATGCGGTTTACCCCCTAGCCCCCCCTATTCCTCCAGTCTGAATTGTTATTTAATAAACATTTTTCTTTCCCGATAAAATAATAATAGGTAGGTAGATAATAATAAAAAATAAAAATAATGAGAAAACAAGCAAAGTACATAAATAACCGAAATCTTTTAGACTAATTTAGACCTTCTAAGTATCTACAAAGACGTTTTTGATACCCATCAATTAGCTTTAAGGTCAAACAGCCTACTCACTATAAATAACTAATAATTGGTAACCTCTTTGTAAACTTCACCAATTAAGAACGCTTTTATTATTTTTGATCTCTCCATCTCCCCCCCTTCTCTCGCTCTCTCTCTCTCTATTTCTCTCCCCTCTCTATTTCTCACTCTCCTCTCTCTTCCCCCCCTTATCTCTCTCCCTCTATCCCTCCTTTTCTCTCTCTCTCTAGAGCTCTTCATTATTCCATTCTCTTTTTAAAATCTATTCTTGGAAAATTTACAAAGTCCCCTATCACTAGGTAAAGGTAGATATTAGGCATTCTCTATGACTGAATTACACCGGCCCGTGGGTAGTTCAGCTATTGGCATTGTGTAAAAGCCACTGGTATTCCAGCAACATTCCAGTTCAGACAAAACGGCCTTCTAAACAGCTGTAAAAGTGCAAACCCAATTTTCTTTCACCAATTGACTGGACTGCTGCCAGTGCCAGAGGTGTTTACAAGGAGGCCAATAGATGAATCTCCTTCTGGAAGTGGCTTAAGGTAGAAACACTCTACCATCACGTCACGTCACATGTCATGAGGAGTCAGAAAGATGTAGTTCAAAGGTTTCTCATAATAGTGTAGGTAATTTCGTTCAGGACAGCCAAAACTACCATCCCGTTACGTCACGTCACAGTGCCGTGATGTCACGTTGCCCCGTAAATTACGGGGTGGGACATACGGCACTGACCTCGTGTAATCCAGCAATTAGAGCATCCTGTATTTATTTATTCTAGAAACTGATAAAATAATAATAGGTAGGTAGATAATAATAAAAAATAAAAATAATGAGAAAACAAGCAAAGTACATAAATAACCGAAATCTTTTAACTAATTTAGAGCTTATAAGTTCCTACAAAGACGTTTTTGATACCCATCAATTAGCTTTAAGGCCAAACAGCCTACTCACTATAAATAACTAATAATTGGTAACCTCTTTGTAAACTTCACCAATTAAGAACGCTTTTATTATTATTGATCTCTCCATATCCCTCTCTCTCTCTCCCCTCCCTCCTTCTCTCCCCTCTCCATCTCTCTTTCTCTTTCCCTCTCCACCCCTCTCTCTCTCTCTCCATTATTCCATTCTCTTTTGAAATCTATTCTTGGAAAATTTACAAAGTCCTCTAGTACTGTAGGTAGATTTTAGGTAATCTATGACTAAATTACATGGGCCCGTGGGTAGTTCAACAATTGGAATCGTGTAGAAGCCTCTGGTATCCTGGTAACATTCCAGTCCAGACAAAACGCCCTTTTAAACAGCTGCAAACCCAATCGAATTTGATCAACAAACTGGACTGTAATGTGGCTACTGCCAGAGGAGTTTAATGTAGAAACATTTCTTTCCCTGCCATATACACGCGTATGAAAAACCGGGGGGATAAGCTTTCCCTACAAATCTCTCAGCTTTCACCAGATTTTTCCCCCGCAGTTATTATTATTACTGGGGTATTTTTTCATCCACATGTTAGAAGGACAGAGATAGAGAAAAAAAGAGGGCTCGAGGGAGGGAGAGAGAGAAAGAGAGAGGAAGGAGAGAGTTTTTTTTATGTTTAAATCATGATGACCTTTATGTTGGTAGGTATTGACTGATTTTCAGCAGAACTTTGTATAAAAAAAAAAAAATGTTAATTTTAGGTACCTATCGCGCAGTCAAAATGTTAAATATATTTTTCTTTACCTACGTGGTTAATAAATAACGCTGTTGACCGTATTTTTCCCCTTTTGATTTAATAATATCAACACATCCTAATATAATCAAAGTACCTACCTAGGTATATGCATACATTTTATATGCTTGTGAGAATGTACATACAATATAGATAAATATTTACTTTTATTATTCAAGGGGATATATGTAGGGAAAAAAATAGAGGGAAGGAGAGAGAGAGAGTGGGGAAAGGATAGAGAAGAAAGAGAGAAGAGGGAATATTATGGGGTAAGGAATGGGGTGGAGAGAGAGAGATAAATAGAGGGATAAGGAGAGGGTTGGGGGAGAAAAATGGAGGGAGAGGGAGGGAAGGAGAAGAGGGAGGAAGACAGAGAGAGGTGTACAGTGGGAGGAAGAAAGAGAGAGGTGTGCAGTGGGAGGAAGAGAGAGAGAGAGAGAGAATATTCTTTCACTACAATGAACATTAATTGTTTATATTTTTCATTTCACTGTTTTTTTATATTATTTTTCACAGCAGTGGTAATTTTTTATTTTAATGATCATGTTCATGGTTGCCTCATTTACTCAAAGGTTCTCCTCGCAGAATGTCATCATTAAATTAATAGAATGTAAAAAAAATAAAATAATAATTATACAAGTGTAAATTAATGGGAGATGAATTATTCAATGCTATGGAGATTAAAAATCAACAAGGACAAAACTGTTGAATAGCTATAGTACGATTTATGAAGTGGTATCCTATTCATAGATTTGCAGTATAGAAACCGCATAGGAAATAGAAGGTACGTATGGACCAGTAAGTTATAGACCAGCTAGTTCTATTGAAAAATGAAGTCTTTAAGGGCTCAAAAGATTTTGGGGATGAAAAATAAATAGCTGTAATAGAGCTCTTTCTGAAATACTTAATAGTTATAGTGGTTTACCTATCCTTGGGACCGAAAAAAATAATATACGAATAAAAATAAATAGCTGTAATAGAGCTCTTTCTGAAATACTTAATAGTTATAGTGGTTTACCTATCCTTGGGACCGAAAAAAATAATATATACGAAATTTTTCCCATCTTTTCCTTCCAAATTGAATTTTTTTAGGCAAGTTTCTGTGATTTTTTCCTTCTTCTTCTTCCAGCAACTATTCAAAGTATTCCTATACTCAGGCAGGCAACTCAGAAACTCGGCTGTTGAAGAAACGACTTTGAGAGAAAAATCTCGCATTAAGAAATATGAGAAACATGAAAAGAAAGAAAAGGAGAGAGAGAGAGAGAGGGAGGGAGAAAAACAGAGGGCGAGAGAGATTCTTTTTATTTAATTTACAAAATTTGATAATATTCCTAGCTGTCTAACTCTTCAGGGTATTCCAGAACCCTGATTATCTCGGCCTTGGCTCCTGTCTTAACAGAAGAGGAAGAAACATCCCTGGGAATTCAGCTAAAAATAGCCCAGTAAGTACTGAGCAGTCTTATTTTTCAAGGTAGGTATTGTATGTAGTTACAAGAAAAAAAATGGGGAGGTACCAAAAAATAATATGAAATTGGAGTCGAAATGGCCCTAGGTTCATTTCTCCCTCTCTCTCTCTCTGTTTTCCTACCTTCTACCTTTCCTTTCTCTCACTCATTCAATTTTTCCTTATTTCTCTCGAACTCAGGACTGCTCTCTTTACAGCTAAAAAAAAAAAAAAAAAAAAAATGAAACTTTGGGGTTCCCACCAAAAAGGGATGCCCGAGGCATGGCCAAGCTTGTGGAAAAGGCATGGCCGAACTTGTATTTTTATCAAACTAAAAACATAAACGAAACTCAATATTAGGCGAGCGAGGAAAAGTTTTCTCTCCCTCAGTCTCTGCACTCTGTGTATTTCTTATGGTGATTTTAGCGATCAGAAATTGATCATATCTCAGGATCGGTTTAGATTTTCGCAAAATCCTTTCTTATTGCACACCTAGACCATAAAAGGAATATTCCTACCAAATTTCAGCTTTCTAGGTGTTGTGGTTCTTGAGATAGAGCGATCAGTGTGTGAACTATGAAATGTGAAATGTGAACTGTGAACTGTGAATGGATCTCGTTCTTATAATATAAGATATCTTATATTATAAGAACGAGATCCATTCACTCATTCACATTTCACATTTCACACACTGATCGCTCTATCTCTAGAACCACAACACCTAGAAAGTTGAAATTTGGTAGGAATATTCCTTTTATGGTCCAGGTGTGCAATAAGAAAGGATTTTGCCAAAATCTAAACCGATCCTGAGATATGATCAATTTTTGATCGCTGAAATCTCCATAAGAAATACACAGAGTGCAGAGACTGCGGGAGAGAAATGTTCCGCTCTCGACCAACTTTTTGAGTTTCGTTTATGTTTTTAGTTTGATAAATACAAGTTCGGCCATGCCTTTTCCAGAAGTTTGGCCATGCCTCGGGATGAACTAGCGGGCTTCCGGAGCGAAGCGACGGAATTCAGCTAGTCTTATATTATAAGAACAAGATCCATTCACTCATTCACAGTTCACATTTCACATTTCACACACTGATCGCTCTATCTCGAGAACCACACCACCTAGAAAGCTGAAATTTGGTAGGAATATTCTTTTTATGGTCTAGGTGTGCAATAAGAAAGGATTTTGCGAAAATCTACACCGATCCTGAGATATGATCAATTTTTGATCGCTGAAATCTCCATAAGAAATACACAGAGTGCAGAGACTGCGGGATAGAAAACTTTTCCTCGCTCGCCTAATATTTGAGTTTCGTTTATGTTTTTAGTTTGATAACTACAAGTTCGGCCATGCCTTTTCCACAAGTTTGGCCATGCCTCGGGATGAACTAGCGGGATTCCGGAGCGAAGCGACGGAATTCAGCTAGTAAAAGTATAAAATCTATATGCCCATTTCTAGGTAGGTATATTTATTTCAAGGTATATTTCCATTTAGATAGGTAGGAATATTTCTATATTTCAATATTTTATTCTTATTAAGTAAGGGCGTCACGAGGCAAATAGCATTGCAGTATCAGCATAAGGTGCTGAAAATAGTACAACATAAAATCGAAAACCCATTTTATGTCATATTTTATGTGAAAGTCTCTCTCTCTCTCTCCTTCTGTACTTCTCTCTTACTCTCTTCGTATTCCTTTATTTCTCACACTTTTCCTCTATTTCTGAACATTTCTATTCCCTCCTCTTCTCTCTCTCTCTCCCTCCCTTTCCCACTCTATCTGTCTGTCTCTCTCTCTAACTCCTTTAAATTGGCTCTCATACTCTCACCCTTCTCCATCTCCGTTTTCTCTCGGTTCTTTGCACTTTTACAGGAGATTTGTCCCTCCTCTCTCTCTCTCTCTCTCTCCATCCCTCTTTCTCTCTTTCCAATCTCCTTCTCTTTCCTCTTCCCTGTTTCGCCCTCCTCTTCTCTCTCTCTCCCTCCCTTTCCCTCTCTATCTGTCTGTCTCTCTCTAACTCCTTTAAATTGGCTCTCATACTCTCATCTTTCTCCATCTCCGTTTTCTCTCGGTTCTTTGCACTTTTACAGGAGATTTGTCCCTCCTCTCTCTCTCTCTGCATCCCTCTTTCTCTCTTTCCTTCTCCTTTGCTCTTTCATAACAACGAGCTCTAAGCCCCGTCTTTTGTCTCTCTTCTTCCTTTCCCTCTTACACTCTCTCCTTCCACGTTCCTCACCTTCCTTCTCTCTCCCTTTCTTATATATCTACTGCATCTTGTCTCCTATTTCTCTCTTTCTCTCTCTCTCTTCTATCTCTCTCTTTCTTTCTCTCTCTCTCTCGTTCACTTGTTCTGTCTCGGATTTCCTTGATTTTTATCATCCTTGTTGCCTCCTTATATTCTTATATTGAACACATCTCTGCAGCTTTTTTTTCTTCCTTTTTTTGCCATTAGTGACACTCAGATCCAATATACAGGGTGACACAGAGTCCCAGCCCCGCTTTCTGTTTTCAAACAGGGTGCCTCGAAAATCATTGCAACGTCCAAGCTATTTCAATTTACTTCAAATTTAAATGAGGGGGCTCTTTAAGAGGATTGACAGAGGGAATTGTAACAACGAAGGTCTTGTAGTCCCGAAATAGAAGAGATAACGAGGACAGGATAGGAGAAAGACAGTCGCTCCGAAAACTAAAACTTTATTTGTTTAGCACAATTTTTGCCCCGGGCACGAACCGAACAGACCTAAAGGAAAATCGTCAAGTCTTCATACTTGAAATAGGTATTCATCATATTTGAGTTGATCTACCCTGTAGGTATCTTTTTTTTTGCTGGAACTGTCAGCCTTGAAGTATAGTGCCCTGTCATTCCCCAGGGGCACATTTGTGAGGCCCAGAAAAAAATCTGATAAACGAACTCTGAAATTACCCTTGACCTTTCATCATTGAGCGAAGACAACTTCTCTGACTTAAACCAAGGTCGAAATAAGGCAGTAAAATTCTTGAAAGGTATCTAATTAGACAAGAAGTAGGTATACGCACCTATATCTATCCAAGTATTTGAATTTAAATGCCTTGCCTTTGCCTATAACCTACACACATAGGTAGGTACTTAAATCCAGAAGTTAGCAACTGTGCTGGACATCTTAAATCCTATGCCACTATTGTCTTAAAATTTTCGGTATTACACCAGTACACCACGTACATATATCTGAAATTGTACTATACCTAGCTACGACAAGTCTCCATTTCTCAGTTGCCGATTTCAGCTGCAAGTATGTGTCGGATGGGGATTACTAGTGGGATACAGGAGGGTGTCAGCCACTAGTCATTGTCCTGAGGGATAGGAGCCAAATTAGCTGAAAAGATCGGTGAAGTTGTTTTTTTAGGGAAGGCGTGTAGTGGTGTTTTGAATATTAGGCATTTCGCAAAAACTCCCTTCGGGAATCGAACCCGGGAACTCCGGCGTGGAAGCCTAATGTGATACCCTCCTGGCCACGAAGGGTGCTAATAAGCAACCTCCGGTTCCTGTTCGCAAGGAGAGGTATTTTGTCGCATTTCGATGTTCATAAGGGAAATGGTAAATCAGACATCTCCACTATTATGGAGATTATGGAGATTAACGGCGTTCATAAGATTTGAATGTCTATTGATCTATGATTCTATGGCCTGGCTAGTGGCTAGCATGTTTATTTACGAAGCTGAAAGCTTTGTGAATTTGAAGCAAACTAGGAAGTTACGATTCCAAGCACTATGGCCGTTCATGTCACTCATCCATTTAGTGGTCTTGCTCGGCGTAGCTTAAGAAAAACGAACCGGAAAACAGCCTATAACCATCACGGGAGTGCAAGCAATAAGTTGACAAAGTTTCATAGCAATCGGATGAGCGGTTTGGCCAGGCATAAAGTTCGAATACACAAACAAACAAATAGGTACCTATTCATTTTTATATGTTAGATTGAGTCATTTTTTGTGATAAGAGGACAAAAAGATGTCTCTCTTTATGGGGTGAGGGAAGTTGGATAGTTCAATTTTTCGGGGTCTGGCGTACAGTAAAGGAGGAAAATGTCACCTCGAGGGGTGAGGACGAGCCCCCCTCCTCAATACGGTCCTGGTATCTCTACCTACTATCAGATTACCACTCCGAATAACATTATTTATCCGGACCTAAAATTTAATGAACTACCCACAAAAACAAAACATAGTTACGTGCAGAGTAAGTTCTACTAATGTAAAATGTAATACGATCTGACTCCATGTTAATACATTCAATTTATTTACAGGGTGATCACCTGATCACACTGTTTTTTGACGTACGTAACTCAGCACACACATAAAAACATAAACTCTTTCGACAAGAGGAGGTATTTTTATGGACGAAATTGTTCACCAATAATACCTACCTAATATAGTGTTTCTACCACCGAGTGGTTTAGTTAACTCGGAAAAAGTGTCTGGAGAGAGAAGGAAGACAGCATAGGAAAAAGTCAGCCGTTGAGAGAAAGAACCTTATCTGTTTAGGATAAAATCCGCCCCGGATAGGGAATCGACTTGGCGCTTACAAGGCAGACGCGACCTTACAAGCTAACTAGGCTGTCTCGCCCAAATTAACCTTTTCGACCATACAAGCCACCCTGTCAGCGTCTAGTTCCGCTATGAATTAAATTAAATTTATTTTATGTAGGTACACGAGTACCTATGGGGCTATGGGTAGAATGCATTTCAGAGTTAACTTTGCAGGATTGTTCTGTGCTCAGTCAATATTTACACGCTGCCATTTACATTGCATTAAATTTTAAACACTACTACCTACATAATATGCACTCTACATAATATATTATGTATCTAGGTATTAGATAACAGGGTGTGTCAGGCTTGTTGCAACATGGAAAATTGGATGTAGGTTTTAGACTACATGGTGTTTCATAGTTTTGGACACGTACCTAAAATAAAATAAGAATAGGTTAAGCGGAAGAAATTAGGTAGGTAGTAATTTTGCCAATTTCTTGTTCACGTGTTCATGCATTTTATAATAATAATAGACTCTTGAGTGGAAGGCAACCACTAGGCGAGGTTAACGCCTTAGGCGTTCTCTACTACCTAACCCTTAAAATCCGCCCCGGGCGGGAATCGAACCCGCGGCCTAGCGCTTACAAGGCAGACGCACTACCAACTAAGCTAACTAGGCTGGCTAATCTGGCTATTTTAAATTTTAACTCTCGTTACAAAATATTGACAATACACAAACAGGGATGCTGTTTGAAATCTCATTTTTGATAGAGGGATCTGTAACTGCTAACGTCTTATCGTCCCGAGATCGAAGAGAGAAGAAGGAAATGATAGGAGAAAGTCAGCCGTAATCTCAAGTGAAATAAAAGCAAACAAGGAAACAAGTCGGTACTCTTTTAGGGTATAAGAGAATAGGTATTTGGGTATTTATTCCACCCTTTAAAAGTTATTCTATAGTCAGGTCTAGATTTTGTAGCAGGGAAAACCAACAGCATTTTCACACACGCGTTTAAAATCTTGAAAGGAAAATTATCTTTTCTTTGTGTCTTCTTCCATGATAATAAATATGTCTTCAGAAACCTCTTCCCTTTCCTTCAATTCTCCTCTTTCTCTTCCTCTCCTCTTTCCTTTTTTCTGTAAATCTGAATCTCCTCAGCCTTATCCTCTCTCTATCTATCTTTCCCTCCCTCTCCCTGTTTGTTTCCTTTTTCTCTATCTCCCTCTCTTCTTTTCTTCCAGCATTTCTCTTTCTTCTTTAATTCTACATCTCCTGTGCCTTATCCTAAATCTTAGTGCAAGTCGCGTATAGAAAAATTTACATCCATGCAAAATTTAGGTATGGACTCCTGGAATAAAATGTCGTGTGTTATACATAGTGGCCTTTATGAAGACAGAATCTATATCAGAGGGAGCCACACAAGTACATAATTATCTGATTTGCTTGTATTTCCTTCTGTCCCTAATTCCTTGTTATTCCTCCTACTCCTCCTCCTCCTCCTCCTCATCCTCTTTCTCCTCTTACCCTTTCTCGCTTTCTCCTCTCCCTCCTCCTTCTACAAGTTCTATTTTTATATCATCTTTCTCATTATCTCCTTTTCATCCTCTTCTTCTCCTTTTCCTCCATCCTCTTTATTTTCCTTCTTCTCTTTCGTTTCCTTCTTCATCATCCCCTTCTACATTATACAAGCATTTCTCATTATCTCCTTCTCTTTCTTCGTTCTCTCTTATACTTTTCGCTTCTTCCTCCTCCTCTTTCTTATTCTTCTTCTTCCCCTTCTTCTTCTCCTCGCCTTTCTCATTATCTCATTTTCCTTTCTTCCTTCTCCTCCTCGTCTTTTATCTCCTTTTTCATCCTCTCCTCTTTCACTTCCTCCTTTCTAGTACCTATTTTACAAGTCTCTCTCATTATCTCCTTCTCTTTCTTCCCCTCCTCTTACTTCCCCTCCTTAATAGATACCATAATATTTTTCCTCCTCTCTTCCACTTCCTCCTTCTCCTTCTCCCTACTCTCCTCACCCTCAACGTTTGGAATGTGTGAACTTATGATCATTATATTATTATGAATATTATGATACGAAACTTTTTGCTTTTTTCTATATAAAAGTTCTCACTTTCTCATGATTTTCAAGGGATTCGTCGCAATGAAAACGAGAATAAGCACTCTTAGATACGCTGTTTTTCTGAATTAGGTAGGAAAGGTACCTATAAAAGACGAATTTTTGAACGATGAGAAATGTGTCATCTCCACTAAAAAAAAAGCTAAAATATTATATTACAAGTGGGCAAATATTCTAGGGCGGGGCCACCTCCGTCGGCCGCTCTAAAATCCCTCGAGGGCCACATGCACCAGAGAGGGCCCCGTCGGTCGAACATCCCTTCCTCAGGTCTATCTTCTAA
Source organism: Diaphorina citri (assembly GCF_000475195.1). Classification (NCBI taxonomy): domain Eukaryota; kingdom Metazoa; phylum Arthropoda; class Insecta; order Hemiptera; family Psyllidae; genus Diaphorina; species Diaphorina citri. Next base: position 269,275 of record NW_007377547.1, on the reverse strand, counting down.
CCAAGAGCTAGGCTGACTCGAACACCTTGATGGATCCCTTTCCACAGAGTATGTACCTACCTACCGTCCCGCATCCAACCTACCTACCTATCACAAGCACAAGTAGGAAAGCACACTTTTTTTTACTGTTCTTATTATTTTATATACCAGAAGAAAAACATGTATCACACAATTTATGCTTTAAAATAATATGTTTCTTCGTCCCTTCTCCCTCTCCCTCCCTCCTCCCCTGTCTTTCCCTCTCTATACTTCCCTCCCTCCCCTTTCTCCCCTCCTCTTCCTTTGTCTCCTGTTTCTTATGCCCCCCCATTTTTTTCTCTACCCCACAGTTTTTTAGAACAAAAAACTTTTTTTAAAAATAAAAATAATAAAAAATAAAGAGATAATAAAATAACTCCACGTTCTTTCTAGCTCCATTTTTTTTTCTCTTTTCTCTCTCTCTCTCTCTCTCTCTCTTTCTTTCTTTCTTTCCCTCTCTCATAGTTCCCTTCTTTCTCGCTCGCTCTATCTCTTTCTTCTAACCCTCTCTCTTCCTCTTCTCCTCTCTCTGTTTGTCTCTCTCGTTCTCTTCTTTCTCCCCCTCTAATTCCTTCACTCTCTCCCTCTTTTTTTTTCTCTTCTCCCCTCTCTTTTTCCACCTCCTCTCTTTCTCTTTTCCTCTCTCTCTCTCTATTTCTTTCTATCTCTTCTACCCCTCTTCTCCTCTCTACTTGTCTCTCCCTTTTACTTTCTTTCTTTTCTACCCCTCTATTTTTCTTCCTCTCTCCCTTCCTTCTCTTGGCTTAGAAAGTTGAGGAGGGGGGAGAGGATTGAGAAAAAGAGTGGGTTTACGAAAGGGGGGTTCGATCCTCAAGGGGCCCCCATACCCATACACACAGTATAAAGTTTCGTCTTTCTGACATAAGTTCTTATTACCGTATAATATGACATAGCGCCACATGGATGACATTTTACATTCCAACTTGTACAGGGTGGTAAAAAAAAAAAATGTGTGGTTTTTGACATCTCCACTAATAATGCAGATGTAAACTATCTTCTTCTTCTTCTTCTTCTTCTTCTTCTTCTTCTTCTTCTTCTTCTTCTTCGCCTTTTCCCGTGGCCAGATGGGATCGGCAATTTTCATCAGCCTCTTAATGATCGCTTTGGGCTTTTGGGGTGACCATTTTTATGTGATTCATGCTGATTCACAAAAAAAAAAAAAAAAAAAAAAAAAAAAAAAATGTGTGGTTTTTGACATCTCCACTAATAATGCAGATGTAAACTATCTTCTTCTTCTTTTTCTTCGCCTTTTCCCATAGCCAGATGGGGTCGGCAATTTTCGTCAGTCTCTTAATGATCGCTTTGGGCTTTCGAGGTGACCATTTTTATGTGATTCATACTTGAAATAGATATTCATCATATTTGAGTTGATCTACCCTGTAGGTATCTTTTTTTTTGCTAGAACTATCAGCCTGGAAGTACAGTGCCCTGTCATTCCCCAGGGACACATTTGTGAGGCCCAGAAAAATCTGATAAACGAACTCTGAAATTTTACCCTTGACCTTTCATCATTGAGCGGAGACAACTTCTCTGACTTAAACCAAGGTCGAAATAAGGCAGTAAAATTCTTGAAAGGTATACAGGGTGGTTCGTGATTTGCGAACCACGCTTATATCTCAGAAACGGCTGGGAATTAAGGAATGAAATAAACGGCATCATGTAGATGATGAAATTTTGATGATTAAAATGGCTTTTTTTAAATTTGCAATTTTTTTTGCAAAACGGCCCATTTTTTGCCAAATATAGGTCACTCTTATGGGAACCCCCATTTTTTATTTAATTTTTGGAATCAGCATAAAATTTTAATTGAAAAAATGTATTCACTCGAAAAAATTTGCTCTACAAAAATTCTGTACACTGTGAGAAAGAAAAACAATTTCTTAATTATTTCTTTAGTTTTTGTATTATTCACTTAACTATTTCAACAACAATCAACAACAACAAACAAATTTATAAAAGCTGTTCAAAATGAGATCCATCTGTTTGTACACAGTAAGGCATTCTTCGCTCTAACTCAGGACCAACTGCGTTGTTCATCAAATCTGGGGTCACTGACGCACACAAAATCGCGATTTGTGCAAATTTTTGCAGAGCAAATTTTTTCGAGTGAATACATTTTTTTAATTAAAATTTTATGCTGATTCCAAAAATTAAATAAAAAATAGGGGTTCCCATAAGAGTGACCTATATTTGGCAAAAAATGGGCCATTTTGCAAAAAAAATTGCAAATTTAAAAAAAGCCATTTTAATCATCAAAATTTCATCTACATGATGCCGTTTATTTCATTCCTTAATTCCCAGCCGTTTCTGAGATATAAGCGTGGTTCGCAAATCACGAACCACCCTGTATAATTAGACAAGAAGTAGGTGCACACCTTTATCTATCGAAGTACTTGAATTTAAATGCCTTGCCTATAACCTACATACATAGGTAGGTACTTAAATCCAGAAGTTAGCAACTGTGCTGGACATCTTAAATCCTATGCCACAAATTTTCGGTATTACACCAGTACACCACGTATATCTGAAATTGTACTATACCTAGCTACGACAAGTCTCCATTTCTCAGTTGCCGATTTCAGCTGCAAGTTTAGTGGCCAGCCTAGTTGGCTTAGTTGGTAGTGCTTCTGCCTTTATGACACCGAACTTGGAAAAGCCAGCCTAGTTAGCTTAGTTGGTAGTGCGTCTGCCTTGTAAGCGCTAGGCCGCGGGTTCGATTCCCGCCCGGGGCGGATTTTATCCTGATGGGATAATGTTTGTTCTCGGAACGGCTGGCTTTCTCCTATCCTGTCTTCCTTCTCTCTTCGATTTCGGGACGATAAGACCATAGCAGTTACAGTTCCCTCTGTCAAACCTCTTAGAAAAAAAAAAAAATCAGCTGCAAGTTCTCTTCACATCACTTGGGATAAAGGGGTTTGAAAAGGGAAAAAATGAGGGGGGGGGGGATAAAGCTATGGCACAAGATAGTAGAGCTATGGCTGAATGGAAAAACAAGATAAACCTCGCTTCACATATGTGATGCAAAAGCATAATTTTCTTCAAAGGAAATCTTAATTCCATTACTATACATCGCTGTACTGTGCCCTATATGTATAGTAGATAATATACAGGATTGTATACAGGGAGTTTCAAATTGTTTTACAATCAGCTACAGAGTGCGTCTTGTTTTGCCAAGATTTCAAACAGATAAGAAGTACCTACTCCATTGAGTCCATTGGTACTCACGAGACTGAGGGCATCTCCACCTACTCTGCAGAACCGAACCTGAAATTTCCTTTGAGACTTTAAAGGATCCCTACGGGCCTCCAAAATGTCCTATTGGGCCCGAAATCATACATGCAAATTTCTTTTGAAAATTTGACACTTTATTTTAAATTTTAACTCTCGTTATAAAATACTGACAATACACAAACAGGGATGCTGTTTGAAATCTCATTTTTGATAGAGGGAACTGTAAGTGCTAAGGTCTTATCGTCTCGAAGAGAGAAGAGAGAAGAAGGAAATGATAGGAGAAAGTCAGCCGTAGGTAATCTCAAGTGAAATAAAAGCAAACAAGGAAACAAGTCGGTACTCTTTTAGGGTATAAGCGAATAGGTAGGTACTTGGGTATCTATTCCACCCTTTAAAAGTTATTCCATAGTCAGGTCTAGATTTTGTAGCAGGGAAAACCAAGAGCATTTTCACACACGCGTTTAAAATCTTGAAAGGAAACCTCGCTTCACATATGTGATGCAAAAGCATAATTTTCTTCAAAGGAAATCTTAATTCCATTACTATACATCGCTGTACTGTGCCCTATAGCCTATAGTATAGTAGATAATATACAGGATTGTATACAGGGAGTTTCAAATTGTTTTACAATCAGCTACAGAGTGCGTCTTGTTTTGCCAAGATTTCAAACAGATAAGAAGTACCTACTCCATTGAGTCCATTGTACTCACGAGACTGAGGGTATCTCCAACTACTCTGCAGAACCGAACCTGAAATTTCCTTTGAGACTTTAAAGGGTCCCTAAGGGCCTCTAAATGTCCTATTGGGCCCGAAATCATACATGCAAATTTCTTTTGAAATTTTGACACTTAATTTAATTTTTTTTTTTAAGAGGTTTGACAGAGTAACTGCTATCCCGAAATCGAAGAGAGAAGGAAAATTCTCACCTTCTTTTCTCCTCTCTTTCTCTCTTCGTTTTGCTTAATACACACGCCGTCATTTGGTCTCCTTTTCCTTTTGCTACCTTCCTTTGTCGCTACCTCCTCCTCTTCCTCCTCCTCCTCCTCTTTTCGTAGTCCTTCTCCTCTTACTTCGACTTTCTTCTTTTCGTCTTGCCTAATATACACCGTACATTGGTCTCCTTTTTCTTTTTCCATCTCTCCCACCGCTTTCTATTTCGCGCTAATATACCTCCTCCTCCTCCTTCTCTTTCCCCTACTCTTCCTTCTTCTTTTTCTCGTTTTCTTCCTTTTTCCTCCTCCTCCTCCTTTGACCTCTAGTATACAGTGAGATTCCATTTCCTATTTTTTCTCTCTCTCCCCGGAGGGCCCAAAGAGAAAGGAGAAAAATGAAGAGAGAAAAAAGGTCGAAAAAGAGATGGCTGAAAATAGACCACGGGAGGGAGGGAGAGAAAGGGTTTTGTACCCGTACCTAATGACTTGTAAAATTAACAGAATAGCAAATATGGCAATATGGCAAATACGGCACTATGACACAGGGAATATATAGGATAGGGCTAGGGGAAATGCTTATCCTCTCCAGTCTTGGAAAAAGCATAAGAGGAGACAGGACTTTTCACGGGACGAGACGAAATCACCTCTCTAGCCATCAGAATTTAGTATACAGTGAGATTCCATTTCCTATTTTTTCTCTCTCTCCCCGGAGGGCCCAAGGAGAAAGAGATGAAGGAAGAGAGAAAAAAAAGATCGAAAAAGGGAAAGGTAAAAATGAACCAAGGGAGGGAGGGAGGGAGAGAGTTTTGTGCCCGTACCTAATGACTTGTAAAATTAACAGAATAGCAAATATGGCAGTGTGGCAAATACGGCAATGGCACAAGGAATATAGGATGGGAAAAATGCTTAGGTTCTCCAGCCTTCATACACGTGGAAAAATCACTAGGTGAGGCAGGGGATTTTCACGGGACGAGACAAAATCATTTCTCGTCTAGTAAATTTCTAGACTAGACGAGAAATTCCTCACCGAACATCACCACTTGAGTTTTACGGACACCTGGACCAGAGGCCAGAAATTCTAATCGCGCAGCGATTAGAATTTCGGCGTGTGACCAAAAAGAAAGAAAAAAAAACTCTATAGGAGAGGTGTTGGTCAACGTCGGCTCAGCGCGGGGTCCCTTCGATCTTCTGACGTTCGCGTCCCTAGCGTTCAGTTCTATACAAGGTGGCACATAACTCGGTGACTCTCTGTACCTACACACGTGACTCTCTCTAGCTCGTGGACGAGTTCGCGGAAAGCATAAACAAACGTCGATAAATAAACGGAATTTTCTCGCACGATTTATTTCATGAAAAATTGCTTTCGAACGGCAATTTATTTCTCCTCTGCGTAACGGGAATCCGCTCTGGCAAATATTTACTTGTACAATATTTTAAATAAATAAGAATTATTTGTCGTGTGGGTGTTTCTTTTGTTTCAAAAGGAATACACAGACGAAGAAAAAATTGCATAAATTCTTGTTTTTTAATTTTAATTCTTGCATTTTTGGAAAAAAATAATACCTACCTAATAATAATAGGAGGGGTCCAGACCTCCAGACAGATTGACACGTAGATAGCTTAAAACACCTGAAAGTGCCTAAAAACACGTCAGTTAAACCTGTTAAACCAAATCTTAGTGCAAGTCGCGTATAGAAAAATTTACATCCATGCAAAATTTAGGTATGAACTCCTGGAATAAAATGTCGTGTGTTATACATAGTGGCCTTTGCCTTATCCTCCCTCTCTCTCTCTCTCTTTCCTTCTCTTCCTCTATCTCTCTTTAGTTTCTATGCCACAACATAATGTGAAATCTGGTGATGATGAAAATTGCATTAAGACTCGTTCCTTCATGGTTTTGATTATACTCTTTCTCTTTACCCTTCTCTCTCTCTCTCTCTCTCTCTCTCTCTCTCTCCTTCTTTCCCTCTCCTTCTTCCTTTTCTCTTTCACATACTCATTCCCACCCCATTTCTTGCTCTCATCAGACATTCTCTTCTCTCTCACTCTCTCCCCTTCCTTCTTTGTCGTTAATTTCCCACCTCTTTCTCTCTCCCTCCCTTCCTCCTCTCTCTCTCTCTCCTTCCTTCTTTGTCTTTAATTTCCCACCTCTTTCTCTCTCCCTCCTTTTCTCTTCCTCCCTTCCTCCTCTCTCTCTCTCCTACCTTCTTTGTCTTTAATTTCCCACCTCTTTCTCTCTCCCTCCTTTTCTCTCCCTTCCTCCTCCTCCTCTCTCTCTCTCTCCTACCTTCTTTGTCTTTAATTTCGCAACTCTTCCTCTGTCCCTTCTTCTTCTTCTTCTTCTTCTTCTTCTTCTTCTTCTTCTTCTTCTTCTTCTTCTTCTTCTTCTTCTCTTTCTTTCTTTCTCTCTCTCTCTCTCTCTCTCTCTCTCTCTCTCTCCCTACTCTCCTGTTTTGTATCGTAGGTATAATTTAATTAGACTGCTTCTTTAACACTGAGTAAGTTATGCTTATAATAGGTAGGTAGTACCTAAGTATAAATACGTAGTACGTACCTACATATCTACATATATGTATAATGTATATACATGCCTACGAGTAGTTATACACAAAACAATTTAGTTTTTACTGAACGAACGAAGTGAATTCTGTGTTTTAAGGTTGTTTTATTGTTTTGTCCACCATAACTAGAATGGTTAGTCTGATTTTTGATTAAATTTGGCAAATTCTGGTACATGTTGGTACAAGTTTCATGTTGGTACAAAAAATGATTTTTTAAAACAATCTCTTCAAACTATAGGTTTTTTTTTTTTTTTTTAGAGGTTTGTTTTTCAAAATGCTATAAAAGACATGCTATTTGAGGTATGGTCATGATTTTTTTCTTTATTTGAAAGGTAATTGTTTGCCATTTAGTGTTTGACCTCTGAATAAAATCTCGGGTAAAATGGCGCCGCGGCTAGATTGAATGAAACTCAGTCTAGAAAATCCAATTTTCGACCGATTTCGCCATAATCTGAAGCCGTGTATCTGCAAAAACGGTGAATGATGTATTCCAGGTGCTCCAAAGTTTATTTTTTACCACCATAAACTAATGATTTTACATATATCCCGGGAGAAAACCATCCAAAGGTGTCAAATCGCACGATTGTGGAGGGAAATTATGAGGGAAATTGAGCGAAATTATGTTCTAACAAAACAAGAAAAAAATAAACCAAATGTTTCGCTTCGTTTGAGCTATCCGAGGGGCCAGTATGCCCAAACTTAGTATTCAAACGCTAAATGGCATACTTTTAGCTTTCCCATAAACAAAACATCATGACCATACCTCAAATAGTATGTCTAGGCGCACGGCAGTGCGCCAGGCCATCTTTTATAGCAGTTTAAAAAACAAACCTCTAAAAAAACACCCTATATCAGTACCTTCATACCTACATACATACTAGATTATGTAAGAAAGAAAGGGAAAGACGGACGAAAAGAAAATTTCCATAAAGTTAAACAAAAGAAAGTTGAAACTGCCTGTTGTTTTTTCTTTCTTTATTTTAGCTGTTCTTCTTTCTTCATATTTTTATCTATTTATTTTTTATTTTGCCGGAAAACTACAGAGAGAAATGGCGCGAAAAATAAATAAATAAACCCAAAGCTCTGAGTAAATATCAAACACAAAAAAATCTACATAGGTAGGTACCTACGATAAAAGTAGGTAGGTAGGTATGTGTTTTTTGATAGAACTTCTCAAGGAATTTTTTTCGTTCCCTTCGGAGGAAAAACTAATGATATGAAACAATGCGTATTTGGGTACTTATCTTCTTCCATTAGTTAGTAGTTTATTGGCGGCTTTCATTAAGCTTTCATATCATTTGCCTAAGCAGTTTTAAATAACATCACACGTTTATAACATCACACGTTTAGCATCGGATAAAGCTGAAGCCGCTACAATAACAGCATTCTTTTTCGACGAAATTCGGCTTCGCTGCAGGCTGAGTCAAAGAAAATTTCTAGAGAAACTTTCGAAAAAAAGTGCGTCAATATTAGATATACCTATGTTACAATTCAAGAGAAACTTGCTCGTTAAGCTAAATGGTACCACTGACTTAACGAATCGTTATGGCTCTTTCCTTGGAAATAAAGGGCAGCGCGCGCTAAGTCGCGGATTTGACCTTCCCGCAGGTTAGAACTTTATCTTAAACACCTAATAAACAGTGAAGGTTTGTTCTCTGAACGGCTGTCTTTCCCCTATCGTATCCTTTCTTTGTTCCATCTTCCCCCCTCTCTCTCTTCTTCTCCTCTTTCTTTTCCCTTCTTCTTCGTTCCTCTACCCCCTTTCTGTCTCTTCTCTCTCCCCCTCCCTTCTTCTCCCCTCTCCCCCCCCGTTTTCTTTGTCCTATTTCTCTCTATTCTGTTTTGTGTCACCTACTTACATATTCCTTTTTAGTCCGTCCTTCCTTTATTTTTATAATAGTGATAAAAAAAGGTATAGTGGACGCTGGACGGGCTATTGTATTCGATTCGGTGTCGTCAGTCTGTCCTGTCCCCATAGAAGGACTTATCCAAGCCTGGTTAGCCTGACGTGAAGTAATTTTCATGAAATATGTAAGATGATATATCAGAATTGGGAGAGAACCTAAGGCCTCCCATCGGGGGAAAGAGGTTTTTGTATGCCTGTTTTTTGGGAAGGGATTTTTTGTGCCTGTTGTTTCGGGAGGGATTTTGTATGCCTCCCATGAAGTAGGTAAGCCTTTGTGTGAGGCTGGGGTAATGCAGACTGTATAGGACCCCCTGTTGAAGAAAGGAGGGAGAGGGAGGGAGAAAAACAAAGGAGGTAAGAAAGAGGGATTAATGTTCTATTTTTGGACTCTCAAGTCTTGAAGGTATTTTTGTTGTACGTTGGCGCTGATTTTTGGCCTGAATTACAAAAAAAAAAAAAATAAAAAAAATAAGTGATACCTAAATTGAGGGGTTTTTTTGCCTACATTTAACTTGGAGGGTGTCTGCCTTTTATTCGATAGGTCTCTAGTTTAATTCCCGCCCGGGGCAGATTTTATCCTAAACAGATAAGTTTTGTTCTAAGTTTACACTCAGAGCTTGGCGACAGCTATCTCCATTATTTTTACTGTCATTTTCTAATTTAATACCTATGTATGTCTCCTTTTTTGTTTGATTTCAGGTAAGTTCCCATTGTTGTGAAATAAATTAAACACCTTACTGGTATTACAGCAAGGTAAGGTTGTGAATTTTCAAGTTAATTTCTTGTCTGGAACCAACTAAGTAAGCATGACCGTATTAAAGGGGGAGAGAGAGCGAGATGTCTCTCGGGTTTAAAATTCAATCACGTGATACCTTATATTACCTACACCTCCATTCTCACCTCCATTATTCTCACCTTCTTTTCTCCTCTCTTTCTCTCTTCGTTATGCTTAATACACACGCCGTCATTTGGTCTCCTTTTCCTTTTGCTACCTTCCTTTGTCGCTACCTCCTCCTCGTCCTTTTCCTTTTTTTCTCCTCCTCCTCTTTTCGTAGTCCTTCTCCTCTTACTTCGACTTTGTCCTTTTCCTCTTGCCTAACATACACCTTAATACTTTGGTCTCCTTTTTCTTTTTCCATCTCTCCCACCCCTTTCTATTTCGCGCTAATATACCTCCTCCTCCTTCTCTTTCCCCTACTCTTCCTTCGTTTTCTTCCTTTTTCCTCCTCCTCCTCATAACACTTCAGTCGTTATTTTAAGACCGGTTTTAGCGTCACCTATGTTAAGCTACGCCGAGCAAGGCCAATAAATGGATGGGTGACTTAAACCTTATATCGGGAATAAAGGGAGAACGGGCTCTAGTCTTGATTTTAAATCATTACATGAAAGTAAAATCGAAAAATCAAATCAAGAATGATAATAAACTGAATATTAAACAAATTAGTTACACAGGTACTGATTTTCTCTAATCACGATCGAATAAACTACGGGCTAAATAATTCCCGGAGGGACGGGTCGAGCTTGTTTATTTTCAAGTGTAACTTCAACTGCCAGGCTTCCCCATGTCTTTGCATTTTATTATCTCCTGGTGTTCTTTGTATTTTCTACTGCACTTCAAAAACTCTTTCCCACCTTTCCCCTTCTTAACTCTTTCTCTTTAGTTCCCTTCTCTCTCTCTTTCTTTTCTCCCCCTCCCTCCATCTGTCTCTTTCTTTCCCTCTTCTCTTTTGGTCCTATTTCTTTCTCTCTCCCTCCCCCTCTCCCTTTACTCTCCTCTCTCTATTTCTCTTGTTTTTCTCTCTTGTTTTGTTCCTCCTTCTTTGACACACTGTCTCCTTTTCCTTTCCTCCTCTCCCAGGATAGGTATAATCCTCAAAGCATTTTCTATTGTAAGAACTTTCATGTTTTTTTGTAAGAACTTTCATGTTTTCCATGTTGCATAATATGGCATAGGTGTATAGGGTTACATGTATGAAGATACCTACTATGTACGGTGGGCTGGGGTAACATTTCGCGGCAAGTGCAAATTTGAGACACCAACTTTAACTCTCTCAAAATGACTTTTGGAAATATGGACTAATTAAGCCGTCATGAGAAAGATGGTAAGACAGCTTCTGTAGTCCATTAGCATGTACAGTACTGACATGTATGTATGTCATTTGAGACTTTTGTGTACGGTCCAGGTCCAAATAATGTGAGCCAAAGATACACAGTGACTCAAGTCACCCCACGGTACAGTACAATGAGCAAAGTGTTCTTCCTATTGAATTGAAGTTTTTATTATCAAGGCATCAAGGTGTGTCATTTAGTCTAGCATTAGAGTGCTGGGTTATGGTACCAATAAATTGTGCCAGCAATGAGCAACATTCTTTTGTCTTATTTCTCTCTCTCCCTCCCCCCCTCCCTCCCTCTCCCTTTACTCTCCTCTCTCTATTTCTCCTGTTCTTCTCTCTTCTTTTGTTCCTCCTTCTTTGACACACTGTCTCCTTTTCCTTTCCTCTCCCAGGTTAGGTATAATCCTCAAAGCATTTTCTATTGTAAGAACTTTCATGTTTTTCATGTTGCATAATATGGCATAGGTGTATAGGGTTACATGTATGAAGATACCTATACTATGTAGGGTGGGCTGGGGTAACATTTCGAGGCAAGTGCAAATTTGAGACACCAACTTTAACTCTCTCAAAATGACTTATGGAAATATGGACTAATTAAGCAGTCATGGGAAAGATGGTAAGACTGCTTCTGTAGTCCATAAGCATATACAGTACTGACATGTATGTATGTCATTTGAGACCGGGAAAAATAGGTTAGTCCCGTGCAGAAGGTCCCGGGTAGGGTTACCAGACAAGAAATTTCAAAAGGAGGACATTTTGGCTGTCTTTGCATTTTATTATCTCCTGGTGTTCTTTGTATTTTCTACTGCACTTCAAAAACTCTTTCCCACCTTTCCCCTTCTTAACTCTTCTCTTTAGTTCCCTTCTCTCTCTCTCTCTCTTTCTTTTCTCCCCCTCCCTCCATCGGTCTCTTTCTTTCCCTCTTCTCTTTTTGTCCTATTTCTTTCTCTCTCCCTCCCCCTGTCCCTCCCCCCTCTCCCTTTACTTTCCTCTCTCTATTTCTCTTGTTCTTCTCTCTTGTCTTGTTCCTCCTTCTTTGACACACTGTCTCCTTTTCCTTTCCTCCTCTCCCAGGATAGGTATAATCCTCAAAGCATTTTCTATTGTAAGAACTTTCATGTTTTCCATGTTGCATAATATGGCATAGGTGTATAGGGTTACATGTATGTAAACACCTATACTATGTAGGGTGGGCTGGGGTAACATTTCGAGGCAAGTGCAAATTTGAGACACCAACTTTAACTCTCTCAAAATGACTTATGGAAATATGGACTAATTAAGCAGTCATGGGAAAGATGTTAAGACTGCTTCTGTAGTCCATTAGCATGTACAGTACTGACATGTATGTATGTCATTTGAGACCATTTTAGTTGGTGTCTCGAAATTACCCCAACCTACCCTACTGTTATAAAATAGCTTAAAGGTAAGGGGTTCAAGAACCCCCAAAATTTTTAGCTGTAAATATTTTTGTTTTTTCTAAACTCTGAGATTATACAACTTTCTGCAATCTATAATGTTCTCTCTCTCTATCTCTAGATGCTAACCTATGAAAGGAGAGAGAGGAGGGAGAGAGAGGAGGGATAGAGAGAGGATAGAGAGAGAGAGAGAAGGGAGAGAGAAAAAAAGAGAGAGAGAGAGAGAGAGAGAGAGAAGGGAAGAAAGAGCGAGGGAGAACACATATTTCTAATATTTTGGCTGTTTGCCTGAGGGTGTATTTTTTTATTCATAAAATATCTTCTCTTTGTCTAATAAATGCTCTTTCTCCCCGCTCTCTCTCTCTCTCTTCCTAGTTTCCTATGAAATTTCGGTGTAGGTATGCGATGTGTGTTGTTTTGGAAATTTATTAAAAATGGAAATTAAAAATATTGAGTCGCTCCTCGTATAAAACATGAGAGCACCCATAAGCAATATCGTAAGTAGTGGTGGATCCTAAGTGGATTTTTTTAAAGAGGTTTGACAGAGGGAACTGTAACTGCTAAGAGTGCTAAGGTCATATCGTCCCGAAATCGAAGAGAGAAGGAAGACAGGATAGGAGAAAGTCAGCTGTTCTGAGAACGAACATTATCCCATCAGGATAAAATCCGTCCCCGGCGGGAATCGAAACCGCGGCCTAGCGCTTACAAGGCAGACGCACTACCAACTAAGCTAACTAGGCTGACGAAGAAAAAATTGCATAAATTCTTGTTTTTTTTTTTTTTTTAATTCTTGCATTTTTGAAAACTTCTACATACGGCACGATTGACACATAAATATGTATACCTAATTCTGTAGATAGCTAAAAACACGTCAAAGTGCCTAAAAACATGTCAGTTACCAAATCTTAGTGCAAGTCGCGTATAGAAAAATTTACATCCATTCAAAATATTTATGTATGGACTCCTGGAATAAAATGTCGATTGTTATACATATAGTGGCCTTAATGAAGATTGAATGGAGAAGGAAGACAAAAGGGAGGGAAGATGGCGAAAGAATGGGAGAGACAGAATCTATATCAGAAGGAGCCACACAAGTATCTGATTTGCTTGTATTTCCTTCTGTCCCTAATTCCTTGTTATTCCTCCTCTTTCTCCTCCTCATCCTCTTTCTCCTCTTACCCTTTCTCACTTTCTCCTCTCCCTCCTCCTTCTCCAAGTTCTATTTTTAGATCATCTTTCTCATTATCTCCTTTTCATCCTCTTCTTCTCCTTTTCCTCCATCCTCTTTATTTTCCTTCTTTTCTTCTTCTCTTTCGTTTCCTTCTTCATCATCCCCTTCTACATTATACAAGCATTTCTCATTATCTCCTTCTCATTCTTCGTTCTCTCTCTTATACTTTTCGCTTCTTCCTCCTCCTCTTTCTTATTCTTCTTCTTCCCCTTCTTCTTCTCCTCGTCTTTCTCATTATCTCATTTTCCTTTCTTCCTTCTCCTCGTCTTTTATCTCCTTTTTCATCCTCTTCTCTTTCACTTCCTCTTATTTTACAAGTCTCTCTCATTATCTCCTTCTCTTTCCTCCCCTCCATAGATACCATAATATTTTTCCTCCTCTATTCCACTTCCTTCTCCTCCTCATTCTCCTCCTTCTCCTCCTCCTCTTCCTCTTCCTCCTTATCCTCCTCCTCTTCCTCCTTCTTCTCCTCCTCTTCCTCCTTCTCCTATTCCTCCTTCTCCTCCTCCTCCTTCTCCTCCTCCTCCTCCTTACCCTTCTCCTCCTCCTCCTTCTCGTTCATCATCTTGTTTATATTTTCATAGTTTGTTTTCCGCTTTGTCTGACGATGTCGCTGGCAAATTGGTTTCTCTTTGAAGACACAACGCAATGTGATCATTATGAAATATGGAAATAAAGTGGGAATATTACGAGGAGGAAAGAGAGAGAAACAGAGAGAGAGAGAGAGAGAGAGAGAAAGAAAGAGATAACATAAAGATGGCAGGAAGGAGGAGAGTAACATGATTAGAAGGGAGAAAGAAGGAGAGACAGGGTCAAATAGAGTGAGAGAAAGCAAAAAACAGAGGGAGAGGAACAGAAAGAGAGAGAAAGGAAAAAATAGAGATAGAGAGAGGTATCTACAAACGAAAAAAAAAAAAAAAAAAAAAATAAAGGAAAAGAGGTAAAGTAAATGTTATTTTTTGTCAACCATGATATCTGTGAGAGTGAGAAAGAAAATGAGAAAGCCAGGATGAGAAGGAAGAAAGAAAGAGACAGAGGTTCTTTCCTTTTCTTTCTCCTTTGCTTGTGTGTCAGAACACCCCGGGGCATTTTTACAAGGGGTGCCAAAACTGTGGCTTTGAACTGTGTTGGTCAATTTCCAATCAAGGAATTGGTTGGAAATACTCTTGAAAAAGAAGACTGAAAAGTTTAGAAGCGCCTGTGCCAGCTTGGCGACAGCTATCTCCATTATTTTTACTGTCATTTTCCAATTTAATACCTATGTCTCCTTTTTTGTTTGATTTCAGGTAAGTTCCCATTGTTGGGAAATAAATTAAACACCTAACTGGTATTACAGCAAGGTAAGGTTGTGAATTTTCTTGTCTGGAACTAACTAAGTAGACATAACCGTATATAATATATATATATATGATCTGTTTTTCAAACAAGACACTCTGTAGGGACAGTGCAACAAGAGAGAGATAGATAGATAAATAGAAAGACAGAGAGAAGGAGGGAGAAGGAGAGAGACTTTTTCTTTTGTTCCCTGTTTTTCGTCTTCAAATTCCATTTTCCCCATCCCAATGGTCTTTGCTTTCCCACGTGACACTTTAATTTACTCCCTAAAGCTTAGCCTTACCTGTCACCAAACCTACCCACCATATCCCCCCTCCACTTTTCCTTTCATCCCCCATCTCCTTCCCCTCCTTTCGTCTCCCTTCCCCTCCTTTCGTCTCCTATTACCTCCATTCCCCTTCTTTCTTCAACCTGTTCCACTCCATCTTCTTTACCCTTCGTCCATCTCTGTCGTCCCTTTAATACCTGTTCCCCTCTCTTACTCATTTCTCCTCCTCCCTCTACTTCTCTCCTCTTCCTCCTTTCTCCCTCCCCTCCTATCATGTCGCTTCCCCTTCTTTCGTTAACCTGTTCAAGGTTCCAATCCAATTTTCTTTCCCCTCCGTCCATCTCTCTCCGCCTTCTGCTCCCTCTAATACTTGCTCTCCTCTCTTATTAATTCCTCCCTCTACTTTTCTCCTCTCTCTCTCTCCTCTTTCCCTCCCCTCCTATCATGTCGCTTCCCCTTCTTTCGTTAACCTGTTCAAGGTTCCACTCTATCCTCTTTCCCCTCCGTCCATCTTTCTCCGCCTTCTGCTCCCTCTAATACTTGCTCTCCTCTCTTATTAATTCCTCCTCCCTCTACTTCTCTCCTCTCTCCTCTCCTCTTTCCCTCCCCTCCTATCATGTCGCTTCCCCTTCTTTCGTTAACCTGTTCAAGGTTCCACTCTATCCTCTTTCCCCTCCGACCATCTCTCTCCGCCTTCTGCTCCCTCTAATACTTGCTCTCCTCTCTTATTAATTCCTCCTCCCTCTACTTTTCTCCTCTCTCTCTCTTTCTCCCTTCTCCTACCTCTCTATTTTCCCTCCTTTCGTGTCTGTCCCTCCCCTCCTATCATGTCCCTTCCCGTTCTTTCTTTACCCTGTTCCCCCTCTCCTTCCTCTTTCAATTCCCTCCATATCTGACCCGTTTCTGCTCCCTCGAATACCTGTCTTTTCCCCCTCTCTTTCCATTTCTCTTCCTCCCTCTTTCTCCTCTCTCTCTTTACCTTCTCCTACCTCCCTCTCTCCCCCTTTCTCAAAAAAAAATCCACACACACACCTTTGAAGAAAACGAAATCTAGCGGCGCTGAAAATTTAATTAAAATTCTGTCACGGGGGCGAAAAACATAGCTGAAAAACAGATGAAAACCAGGGGGATAAAAACGGGAGGGAGGGACAAAGGAAGAGGAGGGTGAGAGGGAAGGGGGGAGAGAGAGGAAGAGGGGAAGAACCCCTTTGGGGTTTGGGGCCCCTTTTTTTTTTTTTTTTTTTTTTTTTTTTTTTTTTGTGTGTGTGTTTGCTGCGTAATTTGCTGCGAGTTTTCTACTTTTGGACTGTTTTTGTACAAGAGTCCGTGGACCCCGAGGTGTTTCAACTCTGTCTTTTTCTGATACGAAAATGAAATACTCGTACCTACCTTAATAATAATAATAATAATTGTGCTTATTATTGTGCTTTCCAAGAGAGGTTTAGGAAAAATGTTCTAAATATGAGAATTAAGGAGCGCGGTAGAGCTCCGCCCCGCCAAGTCAAAAAGTTTGACCGCGCTACTAGAGATATTATACGCGATAGAGAGGTAGGACAGAGGACAGGATAAGAGAAAGCCAGCCGTTCCAATTACCTGATCTGTGTAGGAGTTCACCTCGGGTGGAAATCGAGCGACCTGGTGCTTACAAGGCAGGCTCTCTATCTCCAAGCTAGGCTGGCTTTAGTACTTGGGCCTGGAAACTAAATTTCCATAAAGACGTAAATTGCACATACTTTGCCCCTTAAAAAAAAGAAGAAGGAGAAGGAGAAAAAAAAAGATGAGTGTTTCTCTGTCGTTTTCATTTCGTAACAATGAAACAACTTCTACATTCGACGCATGTGGTCGACTCAAAGCTCCGCGCTTCGTAGCGCTATTGTTCCGCGCTCGGTAGCGCCAATAGAGTCGAGTGCGCAGAATTCGGGAAATCTGGACATTTTGGATTTCTGATGTTCCATTTTCAAAGTTCCATCCCGAATTTTGGGATATTTTGCATTTCCAATGTTCCATGTCCATCTCAAATTTCGAGACAGACTCCATTTAATTCAATTTAACAAGTTTCCATTTATTTTTGATCGACAAAACTCTCAGAACATACATTTTTTTATATAAATGGTATACCCAACCGTATAAGCAGAGCTTGAGCTTGTGCATTCTAATTAATTTACTCTGACATCCTTTTCTGAGTGTTTTGCAAGGTTCTTTGAGTATTTAGTATTTTGAAACGTGTAAAAGCTAAAAAGGGACCACCTCTAGAACTCTAAAGACAATGAAAAACTGTAACCCCTGAAAAAATAAATAAAAAATAGTAAACTTATCTTTTTTTCTTCGAAAAGGGGGGAAAGAGGGCACTGATGGTAATTATGAGAGTTTCATTATTTTTACTTTCCTTATCCTATAGGAAGGAAAGTAATGTAATCGGGTCAAATTTTTCGTTGGTCAGTTTTTAGTGCCAAAACACGTTTTGAGATCCCTAGAGCTTAAATCCAAAGTTTCAGCCATTGGTCCGTGTGTGTGTGTCTGTCTGTAAACAAAATATCTCGAGAACGGTAAGAGCTAGATACTTGAAATTTGGTATGCAGTTATGCAGCTGTCTAATGTGACAAGGATGCGACACGAAACTTTTGGTTAAGATCGGTGCAACGCTTGGGGATATTTTGGTCCCTTTTTGACGGTTTTCAGCTATACTGACTAAACGGTTAGAGATATCGTAAAAGTTACAATAGAAAAACAGAAACACCCAAATAAGCACCATTCAATAGGATAAGGAAAGTTCTTTTGGTTAAGATCGGTGCAACGCTTGGGGATATTTTGGTCCCTTTTTGACGGTTTTCAGCTATACTGACTAAACGGTTAGAGATATTGTAAAAGTTACAATAGAAAAACAGAAACACCCAAATAAGCACCATTCAATAGGATAAGGAAAGTCGCCCATCCCGTAGTATGTCCCTCATCAGATGGGCGATAAGAGACACAATACTTCCCATTTAGGTGCTGGGTCAACACGAGAACACCAGGAAGTAACCCGTTGAAATATTTGCAAATTGAAAAACGACTGCAAATTTTTGTCGATGGAAATGCTTTTAGTCAAACGAAAAAAGCATTTCGACATCTTGATTCAAAATGGCGGCAGCTACTCCCACCGTATGGCCACAGGCACATCGCTAGACCTGTCTAAAGAAGTAAAAACCTAAATCCTCCTGCTGTCACGCTAATCTCATAATCAAGCGTGACAGCACCAGTTTTTCAATCTCATTTGTCACGCCGAAACACAAGGAAACTTTGTCGCGCCGCGCCCCCGGTCCTCTTTCGCATGAAGACTCAAATATTGTTATACATAATATTAATATTGTTAACGAATTTTATAACAACCTAATTCTCCCTAACAACCAAGGTGTTACAAACTTTACAGGGGATGATGAATGGAGGGGGGGGATACAGGGCTAAATGGAAAGTGTGGGGGGGGGGTTATAGGGGATGGGGTAGAAGAGAGATAGAAGTTTACAGGGGAGGATGGATGATGGATGGGGGGGGGGGGGTACAGGGCTAAATGGAAAGTGGGGGGGTATAGGGGATGGCGTTAGAAGAGAGATAGAAGATTTACAGGGGAGGATGGAAGGGTGTGTTTCCAGGGGAATGAAGGGAGCCGGTGAGGAAGTTTACAGGGGAAGGTGTAGAGAAGCGAGAAGGGGGCGGGGGGGTTTACATGTAGAGGAGGATGAAGATTAGGGAGGAGGACGGAGAGAAATGTTAAACTTGAAAGTGGTATACTGTAGTATTAGAGAGTGGATGAGAATCCACAAACAACGAGCTTTATGAATTGAACGAAGTAATCTAGCGGCGCTGAAAATTTAACTAAAATTCTGTCACGGCATCGAAATACACATAGCTGAAAAAACAGATGAAAACAGAGTCGATCAAGACTGGAGTGAGGGGCAAATCTGTAGGAGGGTGTGAGGGAAGGAGGAGAAGGGAGGAGGGAGGGGGGGGAGAGGAAGGAGGGAGGGAGAGAGAGCGAGATGTCTCTCGGGTTTAAAATTCAATCACGTGATACCTTATATTACCTACACCTCCATTATTCTCACCTTCTTTTCTTCTCTCTTTCTCTCTTCGTTATGCTTAAGTAATACACACGCCGTCATTTGGTCTCCTTTTCCTTTTGCTACCTTCTTTTGTCGCTACCTCCTCCTCTTCCTCCTCCTCCTCTTTTCGTAGTCCTTCTCCTCTTACTTCGACTTTCTTCTTTTCGTCTTGCCTAATATACACCTTACTTTGGTCTCCTTTTTCTTTTTCCATCTCTCCCACCGCTTTCTATTTCGCGCTAATATACCTCCTCCTCCTTCTCTTTCTCGTTTTCTTCCTTTTTCCTCCTCCTCTTTTGACCTCTAGTATACAGTAGGAGAAAAACGAAATAAAAATAAATTAAGCGCGGTGAACTTTTTTAGCTAAATTCCTTTTTTTATATTTATTTTTAACTTTAACCCTAGGATATCTAGAATTTTAACCCTAGATATCTAGAATTTTAACCCTAGATATCTAGAATTTTAACCCTAGATAACTAGAATTTTAACCCTAAGATATCTAGAATTTGATAGAGGGAAGTGTAAATAACTGCTAAGATCTTATCATTCCGAAAGCGAAAAAAAGAAGGAAGACAGAATAGGAGAATTGTTTAAACTGCAGGACTAAAGAGACTCTTCAGTCTCATTCTGGCAGTACATTCTGGCTTTCTACCTATATTCTATTCTATTAAGCACCCACCCCTAAGGGTGTTCTTATTATCCCCTCCCCTCTCCCTCCCTTTTACTCTATCTAATAATGGTCCTTTGCAACCTGATCCTTCCTCGAATTAAAGAGCAAACAGAAAAGTGACCTGTAATTTTCATTAAAAAAAAAACAACATACCTACCTACCTAGCTACCTAAATACCTAATTGAATTCTCGAGTTTAAAAAATAAGAAGACGACTAAAAGGAGAACAATAAGAAGAGGGTGGAAAGGAGAAGAAAGAGAAAAAATGAAGGAGGAGACGAAGACGAAAAAGGCGAAGGAGGAGGAGAAGAAGAAGAAGGAGGAGGAGAAGAAGAAAACAAAAAATAAAAAAGAGAGAAAAATAAGCAAAATAAATAGCAGAATTCAAGCAAGTTCCCCTCTTTGGATTACATAATAGACGCCTTTGTTTGTTCTCACTAATTAGCACATCGAAAATTTCAGCAAAAATGAAGGAGAAAAATAATAATAAAAAAAATAAAGAGAGGGGGAAGGGAGGGAGGGGAAGGGGGAGGCAAAAAAAGTCAAAGTCGAAATAGGTATACATAGATATAGCTGATGATGTTGTGGCCTTTTACTGCCTGAAGCTTGACTTCATTCTTCAAAAGATAGATACATAACGAAATAGATACATAACGCTCTAGGTACAACACAATTTAGGTACGTATCTCGGTGCCAATATACCTAGGTACTTCCTACCTACCTATGTGAATTGGGTGGAATAATGCGAGCAGAGAATGTGTTTAGGTATCTATCTATGTACCTTTCCATCTTCTTAATACCAAAAAGATTAAGGTACACCTGATCAGAAAAGATAGATACATAACGAAATAGATACATAACGCTCTAGGTACAACACAATTTAGGTACGTATCTCGGTGCCAATATACCTAGGTATACCTCCTACCTACCTACCAATGTGTATTGGGTGGAATAATGCGAGTAGATAATGTGTTTAGGTATCTATCCATCTTCTTAATATCAAAAAGATTAAGGTACACCTGATCAGGTCCGCCTGGCAGGTCTACCGGATAGAGTGTGCTCATCATGTATCAGGCAGACCTGACAGGCAGATCTGATCAGGTGCACCTGTCAGGTCTACCTGATAGTGATTCTGGTCTGAATCTACTTGATAGGCGTGACACGGTAGAAGATAAAGGGTTCCAATTCCAGAGAAAAAAAGGGGAATTTTTACCTGATCAGGTCCGCCTGGCAGGTCTACCGGATAGAGCGTGCTCATCAGGTATCAGGCAGACCTGACAGGCAGATCTGATCAGGTGCACCTGTCAGGTCTACCTGATAGTGATTGCCTGGTCTGAATCTACTTGATAGGCGTGACACGGTAGAAGATAAAGGGTTCCGATTCCAGAGAAAAAAAGGGGAATTTTTAAAATAATTATTTTTTCTACCTCCCCTCGTCTCTCCCTATTTCACCCCGTTTTTTTTTCTGAAGAGAAAATATTCCTTTTCACGCTGAAAGATTTTTTTTTGCGATGAAGAAAAAGAAGAAAGAAGAAGCAGAAAAAGAAGAAAAACAAAAATAAAAAAATCGAAGAAGATTTTTTTTTATTGAAAATGAGAGGGAGCAGGAGGAAAAAGCTTCAGACCTAGGTATCTCAGATGGTCTGAGCAAGTTGTAAAGGTTGATAAATTCTTTAGAGGTGATTAAATTGGAATTGTTAATATTGAAAGCTCAAAAGCCAATAGCTAATAAGTTGAAGGATTTCAAAGTTCCTTACACAAAAACGAGCGAGAGAGAAAGAGGAGGGACGAAGGGAGAGAAAGAAACGGAGAGAGATAAAGAGGGGAGGTAGAGAACGAGGAAGAGAGAGAAAGAGAGTAAATTAATTTAATAGGATTGAGAATGTTAAGTTATTAAACTCCGATGGTAAAGAAAAGACGCTAAGTTTCCTACAGGCTGCACATAACGGGTAGTAAAAATATGTCGTTTTTTCAAGAGGTTCAATAGAGGGTACCTACTGTTGACTGCTACGGTCTTATCGTCCCGAAACTTTTGGGTCGAAAGTGAAGAAAGACAGAATAAGAGTAAGCCCGCCTTTCCGAGAAAGAACCTTATCTGTTTAGGATAAAACCGTCCCGGGCGGAAACCAAACCCTGAACCTATTGCTTACCCTCCAAGCTAACAAGGCCCATGACTGATCTATACCCATTTAAATGTGTCTTTAGTCGACTTAGAAAAGTTTCGACGAAACGTAGAAAAAACTCATCTAGACTAATCAAGACGAGAGAGAAAGAGAGTAAATTAATTTAATAGGATTGAGAATGTTAAGTTATTAAACTCCGATGGTAAAGAAAAGACGCTAAGTTTCCTCCAGGCTGCACATAACGGGTAGTAAAAATATGTCTTTTTTTTCAAGAGGTTTAATAGAGGGTACTGTTGACTGCTACGGTCTTACTGTCCCGAAACTTTTGGGTCGAAAGTGAAGAAAGAAGAAAGACAGAATAAGAGTAAGCCCAGTAAAGAAAAGACGCTAAGTTTCCTACAGGCTGCACATAACGGGTAGTAAAAATATGTCGTTTTTTCAAGAGGTTCAATAGAGGGTACTGTTGACTGCTACGGTCTTATCGTCCCGAAACTTTTCGAAAGTGAAGTCCAAAACGAAGAAAAAAGAAAGACAGAATAAGAGTAAGCCCGCCTTTCCGAGAAAGAACCTTATCTGTTTAGGATAAAACCCGTCCCGGGCGGAAACCAAACCCTGAACCTATTGCTTACCCTCCAAGCTAACAAGGCCCATGACTGATCTATACCTATTTAAATGTGTCTTTAGTCGACTTAGAAAAGTTTCGACGAAACGTAGAAAAAACTCATCTAGACTAATCAAGATGATCCAATTACTACCCGTGAGTAGACGCCCTCAAAGTTGCAACAATATCCAAGGACTTGTCGAACTGCACAGCTTTCGTATTGACACAGGAGGAAACTTACGCTGAAAGTTTTCCAATTTATGATGTTGAGATGTTTACTCAAGTTGGAAAATGCTCCGCGCTCCACGACTCAAAGCTCCGCGCTTCGTAGCGCTATTGTTCCGCGCT